>NW_027394276.1:12272269-12572269 GCF_049309525.1 Garra rufa
ATAAACTTACAATTGTGAGCATTAAAGCAGAATTGCAATATAAACTCATAATTGAGGCTTTCTTTCTCAAAAATGGATGATATAAACTTACAATTGTGAGCATTAAAGCCAGAATTGCAAAATTAACTCATAATTCAGGCTTTCTTTCTCAGAAGTGGATGATATATACTCACAATTGTGAGAAATAAAGCCAGAATTGCAATATAAACTCATAATTTAGGCTTACTTTGACAAAAATGGATAACATAAACTCACAATTGTGAGAAATAAAGCCAGAATTGCAATATAAACTCATAATTCAGGCTTTCTTTCTCAGAAATGGATGATATATACTCACAGTTGTGAGAAATAAAGCCAGAATTGCAATATGAACTGATAATTCAGGCTTTCTTTCTCAACAATGGATGATATAAACTTCCAGTTGTGAGCATTAAAGCCAGAATTGCAATATAAACTCATAATTGAGGCTTTCTTTCTCAAAAATGGATGATATAAACTTCCAGTTGTGAGCATTAAAGCCAGAATTGCAATATAAACTCATAATTCAGGCTTTCTTTCTCAAAAATGGATGAAATAAACTTACAATTGTGAGTTTATAAGCCAGAATTGAAATATAAACTCAGAATTCAGGCTTTCTTTCTCAAAAAATTGATGATATATACTCACAATTGTGAGAAATAAAGCCAGAATTGCAATATAAACTCATAATTCAGACTTTCTTTCTCAAAAATGGATAACATAAACTAACAATTGTGAGAAATAAAGCCTGAATTGCAATATAAACTCATAATTCAGGCTTTCTTTCTCAAAAATGGATGAAATAAACTTACAATTGTGAGTTTATAAGCCAGAATTGCAATATAAACTCAGAATTCAGGCTTTCTTTCTCAAAAAATTGATGATATATACTCACAATTGTGAGAAATAAAGCCAGAATTGCAATATAAACTCATAATTCAGGCTTTCTTTCTCAAAAATGGATAACTTAAACTCACAATTGTGAGAAATAAAGTCAGAATTGCAATATAAACTCATAATTCAGGCTTTCTTTCTCAGAAATGGATGATATAACCTAGCAATTGTGAGCAATAAAGCCAGAATTACAATATAAACTCGTAATTTAGGCTTTCTTTCTCAAAATTGGATAACATAAACTCACAATTGTGAGAAATAAAGCCATAATTGCAATATAAACTCATAATTCAGGCTTTCTTTCTCAGAAATGGATGATATATACTCACAATTGTCAGAAATAAAGCCAGAATTGCAATATAATTTTTATAATTCAGGCTTTCTTTCTCAGAAATGGGTCATATATATACTCACAATTGTGAGAAATAAAGCCAGAATTGCAATATGAACTCATAATTCAGGCTTTCTTTCTCAGGAATGGATGATATAAACCCGCAATTGTGAGCAATAAAGCCAGAATTGCAATTTACACCCATATTTCCGGCTTTCTTTCTCAAAAATGGATGATATGTCCTCACAATTGTGAGAAACAAAGCCAGAATTGCAAAATTAACTCATAATTCAGGCTTTCTTTCTCAGAAATGGATGATATATACTCACAATTGTGAGAAATAAAGCCAGAATTGCAATATAAACTCATAATTTAGGCTTACTTCGACAAAAATGGATAACATAAACTCACAATTGTGAGAAATAAAGCCAGAATTGCAATATAAACTCATAATTCAGGCTTTCTTTCTCAGAAATGGATGATATATACTCACAGTTGTGAGAAATAAAGCCAGAATTGCAATATGAACTGATAATTCAGGCTTTCTTTCTCAACAATGGATGATATAAACTTCCAGTTGTGAGCATTAAAGCCAGAATTGCAATATAAACTCATAATTGAGGCTTTCTTTCTCAAAAATGGATGATATAAACTTACAATTGTGAGCATTAAAGCCAGAATTGCAATATAAACTCATAATTGAGGCTTTCTTTCTCAAAAATGGATGATATAAACTTACAATTGTGAGCATTAAAGCCAGAATTGCAAAATTAACTCATAATTCAGGCTTTCTTTCTCAGAAATGGATGATATATACTCACAATTGTGAGAAATAAAGCCAGAATTGCAATATAAACTCATAATTTAGGCTTACTTTGACAAAAATGGATAACATAAACTCACAATTGTGAGAAATAAAGCCTGAATTGCAATATAAACTCATAATTCAGGCTTTCTTTCTCAAAAAATTGAAGATACATGCTCACAATTGTGAGAAATAAAGCCAGAATTGCAATATAAACTCATAATTCAGGCTTTCTTTCTCAAAAATGGATGATATAAACTTACAATTGTGAGAAATAAAGCCTGAATTGCAATATAAACTCATAATTCAGGCTTTCTTTCTCAAAAAATTGATGATATATACTCACAATTGTGAGAAATTAAGCCAGAATTGCAATATAAACTCATAATTCAGGCTTTCTTTCTCAAAAATGGATGATATATTCTCACAGTTGTGAGAAATAAAGCCAGAATTGCAATATAATCTCATAATTAAGACTTTCTTTCTCAAACATGGATGATATAAACTTACAATTGTGAGCATTAAAGCCAGAATTGCAATATAAACTCATAATTCAGGCTTTCTTTCTCAAAAATGGATGAAATAAACTTACAATTGTGAGTTTATAAGCCAGAATTGCAATATAAACTCAGAATTCAGGCTTTCTTTCTCAAAAAATTGATGATATATACTCACAATTGTGAGAAATAAAGCCAGAATTGCAATATAAACTCATAATTCAGGCTTTCTTTCTCAAAAATGGATAACTTAAACTCACAATTGTGAGAAATAAAGCCAGAATTGCAATATAAACTCATCATTCAGGCTTTCTTTCTCAAAAATGGATAACTTAAACTCACAATTGTGAGAAATAAAGCCAGAATTGCAATATAAACTCATAATTAAGGCTTTCTTTCTCAAAAATGGATGATATAAACTTACAATTGTGAGCATTAAAGCCAGAATTGCAATATAAACTCACAATTCAGGCTTTCTTTCTCAGAAATGGATGATATATACTCACAATTGTGAGAAATAAAGCCAGAATTGCAATATAAACTCATAATTCAGACTTTCTTTCTCAAAAATGGATGATATAAACTTACAATTGTGAGCATTAAAGCCAGAATTGCAATATAAACTCATAATTCAGGCTTTCTTTCTCAAAAATGGATGAAATAAACTTACAATTATGAGTTTATAAGCCAGAATTGCAATATAAACTCATAATTCAGGCTTTCTTTCTCAAAAAATTGATGATACATGCTCACAATTGTGAGAAATAAAGCCAGAATTGCAATATAAACTCATAATTCAGGCTTTCTTTCTCAAAAATGGATGATATAAACTTACAATTGTGAGAAATAAAGCCTGAATTGCAATATAAACTCATAATTCAGGCTTTCTTTCTCAAAAAATTGATGATATATACTCACAATTGTGAGAAATTAAGCCAGAATTGCAATATAAACTCATAATTCAGGCTTTCTTTCACAAAAATGGATAACATAAACTCACAATTGTGAGAAATAAAGCCAGAATTGCAATATAAACTCATAATTCAGGCTTTCTTTCTCAAAAATGGATGATATATTCTCACAGTTGTGAGAAATAAAGCCAGAATTGCAATATAATCTCATAATTAAGACTTTCTTTCTCAAAAATGGATGATATAAACTTACAATTGTGTGCATTAAAGCCAGAATTGCAATATAAACTCATAATTCAGGCTTTCTTTCTCAAAAATGGATGAAATAAACTTACAATTGTGAGTTTATAAGCCAGAAATGCAATATAAACTCATAATTCAGGCTTTCTTTCTCAAAAAATTGATGATATATACTCACAATTGTGAGAAATGAAGCCTGAATTGCAATATAAACTCATAATTCAGGCTTTCTTTCTCAAAAATGGATGAAATAAACTTACAATTGTGAGTTTATAAGCCAGAATTGCAATATAAACTCATAATTCAGGCTTTCTTTCTCAAAAAATTGATGATACATGCTCACAATTGTGAGAAATAAAGCCAGAATTGCAATATAAACTCATAATTCAGGCTTTCTTTCTCAAAAATGGATGATATAAACTTACAATTGTGAGAAATAAAGCCTGAATTGCAATATAAACTCATAATTCAGGCTTTCTTTCTCAAAAAATTGATGATATATACTCACAATTGTGAGAAATTAAGCCAGAATTGCAATATAAACTCATAATTCAGGCTTTCTTTCACAAAAATGGATAACATAAACTCACAATTGTGAGAAATAAAGCCAGAATTGCAATATAAACTCATAATTCAGGCTTTCTTTCTCAAAAATGGATGATATATTCTCACAGTTGTGAGAAATAAAGCCAGAATTGCAATATGAACTGATAATTCAGGCTTTCTTTCTCAACAATGGATGCTATAAACTTCCAGTTGTGAGCATTAAAGCCAGAATTGCAATATAAACTCATAATTGAGGCTTTCTTTCTCAAAAATGGATGATATAAACTTACAATTGTGAGCATTAAAGCCAGAATTGCAATATAAACTCATAATTGAGGCTTTCTTTCTCAAAAATGGATGATATAAACTTACAATTGTGAGCATTAAAGCCAGAATTGCAAAATTAACTCATAATTCAGGCTTTCTTTCTCAGAAGTGGATGATATAAACTTCCAGTTGTGAGCATTAAAGCCAGAATTGCAATATAAACTTATAATTCAGGCTTTCTTTCTCAAAAATGGATGAAATAAACTTACAATTGTGAGTTTATAAGCCAGAATTGAAATATAAACTCAGAATTCAGGCTTTCTTTCTCAAAAAATTGATGATATATACTCACAATTGTGAGAAATAAAGCCAGAATTGCAATATAAACTCATAATTCAGACTTTCTTTCTCAAAAATGGATAACATAAACTAACAATTGTGAGAAATAAAGCCTGAATTGCAATATAAACTCATAATTCAGGCTTTCTTTCTCAAATATGGATGAAATAAACTTACAATTGTGAGTTTATAAGCCAGAATTGCAATATAAACTCAGAATTCAGGCTTTCTTTCTCAAAAAATTTGATGATATATACTCACAATTGTGAGAAATAAAGCCAGAATTGCAATATAAACTCATAATTCAGGCTTTCTTTCTCAAAAATGGATAACTTAAACTCACAATTGTGAGAAATAAAGTCAGAATTGCAATATAAACTCATCATTCAGGCTTTCTTTCTCAAAAATGGATAACTTAAACTCACAATTGTGAGAAATAAAGCCAGAATTGCAATATAAACTCATAATTAAGGCTTTCTTTCTCAAAAATGGATGATATAAACTTACAATTGTGAGCATTAAAGCCAGAATTGCAATATAAACTCACAATTCAGGCTTTCTTTCTCAGGAATGGATGATATAAACCCGCAATTGTGAGCAATAAAGCCAGAATTGCAATTTAAACCCATATTTCCGGCTTTCTTTCTCAAAAATGGATGATATGTCCTCACAATTGTGAGAAACAAAGCCAGAATTGCAAAATTAACTCATAATTCAGGCTTTCTTTCTCAGAAATGGATGATATATACTCACAATTGTGAGAAATAAAGCCAGAATTGCAATATAAACTCATAATTTAGGCTTACTTTGACAAAAATGGATAACATAAACTCACAATTGTGAGAAATAAAGCCAGAATTGCAATATAAACTCATAATTCAGGCTTTCTTTCTCAGAAATGGATGATATATACTCACAGTTGTGAGAAATAAAGCCAGAATTGCAATATGAACTGATAATTCAGGCTTTCTTTCTCAACAATGGATGATATAAACTTCCAGTTGTGAGCATTAAAGCCAGAATTGCAATATAAACTCATAATTGAGGCTTTCTTTCTCAAAAATGGATGATATAAACTTACAATTGTGAGCATTAAAGCCAGAATTGCAAAATTAACTCATAATTCAGGCTTTCTTTCTCAGAAGTGGATGATATATACTCACAATTGTGAGAAATAAAGCCAGAATTGCAATATAAACTCATAATTTAGGCTTACTTTGACAAAAATGGATAACATAAACTCACAATTGTGAGAAATAAAGCCTGAATTGCAATATAAACTCATAATTCAGGCTTTCTTTCTCAAAAAATTGAAGATACATGCTCACAATTGTGAGAAATAAAGCCAGAATTGCAATATAAACTCATAATTCAGGCTTTCTTTCTCAAAAATGGATGATATAAACTTACAATTGTGAGAAATAAAGCCTGAATTGCAATATAAACTCATAATTCAGGCTTTCTTTCTCAAAAAATTGATGATATATACTCACAATTGTGAGAAATTAAGCCAGAATTGCAATATAAACTCATAATTCAGGCTTTCTTTCACAAAAATGGATAACATAAACTCACAATTGTGAGAAATAAAGCCAGAATTGCAATATAAACTCATAATTCAGGCTTTCTTTCTCAAAAATGGATGATATATTCTCACAGTTGTGAGAAATAAAGCCAGAATTGCAATATAATCTCATAATTAAGACTTTCTTTCTCAAACATGGATGATATAAACTTACAATTGTGAGCATTAAAGCCAGAATTGCAATATAAACTCATAATTCAGGCTTTCTTTCTCAAAAATGGATGAAATAAACTTACAATTGTGAGTTTATAAGCCAGAATTGCAATATAAACTCAGAATTCAGGCTTTCTTTCTCAAAAAATTGATGATATATACTCACAATTGTGAGAAATAAAGCCAGAATTGCAATATAAACTCATAATTCAGGCTTTCTTTCTCAAAAATGGATAACTTAAACTCACAATTGTGAGAAATAAAGCCAGAATTGCAATATAAACTCATCATTCAGGCTTTCTTTCTCAAAAATGGATAACTTAAACTCACAATTGTGAGAAATAAAGCCAGAATTGCAATATAAACTCATAATTAAGGCTTTCTTTCTCAAAAATGGATGATATAAACTTACAATTGTGAGCATTAAAGCCAGAATTGCAATATAAACTCACAATTCAGGCTTTCTTTCTCAGAAATGGATGATATATACTCACAATTGTGAGAAATAAAGCCAGAATTGCAATATAAACTCATAATTCAGACTTTCTTTCTCAAAAATAGATGATATAAACTTACAATTGTGAGTTTATAAGCCAGAATTGCAATATAAACTCATAATTCAGGCTTTCTTTCTCAAAAAATTGATGATACATGCTCACAATTGTGAGAAATAAAGCCAGAATTGCAATATAAACTCATAATTCAGGCTTTCTTTCTCAAAAATGGATGAAATAAACTTACAATTGTGAGAAATAAAGCCTGAATTGCAATATAAACTCATAATTCAGGCTTTCTTTCTCAAAAAATTGATGATATATACTCACAATTGTGAGAAGTAAAGCCAGAATTGCAATATGAACTGATAATTCAGGCTTTCTTTCTCAACAATGGATGATATAAACTTACGACTGTGAGCATTAAAGCCAGAATTGCAATATAAACTCAAAATTCAGGCTTTCTTTCTCAGAAATGGGTGATATATACTCACAATTGTGAGAAATTAAGCCAGAATTGCAAAATAAACTCATAATTCAGGCTTTCTTTCTCAGAAGTGGATGATATATACTCACAATTGTGAGAAATAAAGCCAGAATTGCAATATAAACTCATAATTCAGGCTTTCTTTCTCAGAAATGGGTGATATATACTCACAATTGTGAGAAATAAAGCCAGAATTGCAATATAAACTCATAATTCAGGCTTTCTTTCTCAGAAATGGATGATATAACCTAGCAATTGTGAGCAATAAAGTCAGAATTACAATATAAACTCATAATTTAGGCTTTCTTTCTCAAAATTGGATAACATAAACTCACAATTGTGAGAAATAAAGCCATAATTGCAATATAAACTCATAATTCAGGCTTTCTTTCTCAGAAATGGATGATATATACTCACAATTGTCAGAAATAAAGCCAGAATTGCAATATAATTTTTATAATTCAGGCTTTCTTTCTCAGAAATGGGTCATATATATACTCACAATTGTGAGAAATAAAGCCAGAATTGCAATATGAACTCATAATTCAGGCTTTCTTTCTCAGGAATGGATGATATAAACCCGCAATTGTGAGCAATAAAGCCAGAATTGCAATTTAAACCCATATTTCCGGCTTTCTTTCTCAAAAATGGATGATATATTCTCACAATTGTGAGAAACAAAGCCAGAATTGCAAAATTAACTCATAATTCAGGCTTTCTTTCTCAGAAATGGATGATATATACTCACAATTGTGAGAAATAAAGCCAGAATTGCAATATAAACTCATAATTTAGGCTTACTTTGACAAAAATGGATAACATAAACTCACAATTGTGAGAAATTAAGCCAGAATTGCAATATAATCTCATAATTAAGACTTTCTTTCTCAAAAAATTGATGATATATACTCACAATTGTGAGAAATAAAGCCAGAATTGCAATATAAACTCATAATTCAGGCTTTCTTTCTCAAAAATGGATAACTTAAACTCACAATTGTGAGAAATAAAGCCAGAATTGCAATATAAACTCATCATTCAGGCTTTCTTTCTCAAAAATGGATAACTTAAACTCACAATTGTGAGAAATAAAGCCAGAATTGCAATATAAACTCATAATTAAGGCTTTCTTTCTCAAAAATGGATGATATAAACTTACAATTGTGAGCATTAAAGCCAGAATTGCAATATAAACTCACAATTCAGGCTTTCTTTCTCAGAAATGGATGATATATACTCACAATTGTGAGAAATAAAGCCAGAATTGCAATATAAACTCATAATTCAGACTTTCTTTCTCAAAAATGGATGATATAAACTTACAATTGTGAGCATTAAAGCCAGAATTGCAATATAAACTCATAATTCAGGCTTTCTTTCTCAAAAATGGATGAAATAAACTTACAATTGTGAGTTTATAAGCCAGAATTGCAATATAAACTCATAATTCAGGCTTTCTTTCTCAAAAAATTGATGATACATGCTCACAATTGTGAGAAATAAAGCCAGAATTGCAATATAAACTCATAATTCAGGCTTTCTTTCTCAAAAATGGATGATATAAACTTACAATTGTGAGAAATAAAGCCTGAATTGCAATATAAACTCATAATTCAGGCTTTCTTTCTCAAAAAATTGATGATATATACTCACAATTGTGAGAAATTAAGCCAGAATTGCAATATAAACTCATAATTCAGGCTTTCTTTCACAAAAATGGATAACATAAACTCACAATTGTGAGAAATAAAGCCAGAATTGCAATATAAACTCATAATTCAGGCT
Source organism: Garra rufa (assembly GCF_049309525.1). Taxonomy (NCBI): domain Eukaryota; kingdom Metazoa; phylum Chordata; class Actinopteri; order Cypriniformes; family Cyprinidae; genus Garra; species Garra rufa. The sequence continues at coordinate 12,281,622 of NW_027394276.1, forward strand.
TTCTTTCTCAAAAATGGATGATATATTCTCACAGTTGTGAGAAATAAAGCCAGAATTGCAATATAATCTCATAATTAAGACTTTCTTTCTCAAAAATGGATGATATAAACTTACAATTGTGTGCATTAAAGCCAGAATTGCAATATAAACTCATAATTCAGGCTTTCTTTCTCAAAAATGGATGAAATAAACTTACAATTGTGAGTTTATAAGCCAGAAATGCAATATAAACTCATAATTCAGGCTTTCTTTCTCAAAAAATTGATGATATATACTCACAATTGTGAGAAATGAAGCCTGAATTGCAATATAAACTCATAATTCAGGCTTTCTTTCTCAAAAATGGATGAAATAAACTTACAATTGTGAGTTTATAAGCCAGAATTGCAATATAAACTCATAATTCAGGCTTTCTTTCTCAAAAAATTGATGATACATGCTCACAATTGTGAGAAATAAAGCCAGAATTGCAATATAAACTCATAATTCAGGCTTTCTTTCTCAAAAATGGATGATATAAACTTACAATTGTGAGAAATAAAGCCTGAATTGCAATATAAACTCATAATTCAGGCTTTCTTTCTCAAAAAATTGATGATATATACTCACAATTGTGAGAAATTAAGCCAGAATTGCAATATAAACTCATAATTCAGGCTTTCTTTCACAAAAATGGATAACATAAACTCACAATTGTGAGAAATAAAGCCAGAATTGCAATATAAACTCATAATTCAGGCTTTCTTTCTCAAAAATGGATGATATATTCTCACAGTTGTGAGAAATAAAGCCAGAATTGCAATATGAACTGATAATTCAGGCTTTCTTTCTCAACAATGGATGCTATAAACTTCCAGGTATGAGCATTAAAGCCAGAATTGCAATATAAACTCATAATTGAGGCTTTCTTTCTCAAAAATGGATGATATAAACTTACAATTGTGAGCATTAAAGCAGAATTGCAATATAAACTCATAATTGAGGCTTTCTTTCTCAAAAATGGATGATATAAACTTACAATTGTGAGCATTAAAGCCAGAATTGCAAAATTAACTCATAATTCAGGCTTTCTTTCTCAGAAGTGGATGATATATACTCACAATTGTGAGAAATAAAGCCAGAATTGCAATATAAACTCATAATTTAGGCTTACTTTGACAAAAATGGATAACATAAACTCACAATTGTGAGAAATAAAGCCAGAATTGCAATATAAACTCATAATTCAGGCTTTCTTTCTCAGAAATGGATGATATATACTCACAGTTGTGAGAAATAAAGCCAGAATTGCAATATGAACTGATAATTCAGGCTTTCTTTCTCAACAATGGATGATATAAACTTCCAGTTGTGAGCATTAAAGCCAGAATTGCAATATAAACTCATAATTGAGGCTTTCTTTCTCAAAAATGGATGATATAAACTTCCAGTTGTGAGCATTAAAGCCAGAATTGCAATATAAACTCATAATTCAGGCTTTCTTTCTCAAAAATGGATGAAATAAACTTACAATTGTGAGTTTATAAGCCAGAATTGAAATATAAACTCAGAATTCAGGCTTTCTTTCTCAAAAAATTGATGATATATACTCACAATTGTGAGAAATAAAGCCAGAATTGCAATATAAACTCATAATTCAGACTTTCTTTCTCAAAAATGGATAACATAAACTAACAATTGTGAGAAATAAAGCCTGAATTGCAATATAAACTCATAATTCAGGCTTTCTTTCTCAAAAATGGATGAAATAAACTTACAATTGTGAGTTTATAAGCCAGAATTGCAATATAAACTCAGAATTCAGGCTTTCTTTCTCAAAAAATTGATGATATATACTCACAATTGTGAGAAATAAAGCCAGAATTGCAATATAAACTCATAATTCAGGCTTTCTTTCTCAAAAATGGATAACTTAAACTCACAATTGTGAGAAATAAAGTCAGAATTGCAATATAAACTCATAATTCAGGCTTTCTTTCTCAGAAATGGATGATATAACCTAGCAATTGTGAGCAATAAAGCCAGAATTACAATATAAACTCGTAATTTAGGCTTTCTTTCTCAAAATTGGATAACATAAACTCACAATTGTGAGAAATAAAGCCATAATTGCAATATAAACTCATAATTCAGGCTTTCTTTCTCAGAAATGGATGATATATACTCACAATTGTCAGAAATAAAGCCAGAATTGCAATATAATTTTTATAATTCAGGCTTTCTTTCTCAGAAATGGGTCATATATATACTCACAATTGTGAGAAATAAAGCCAGAATTGCAATATGAACTCATAATTCAGGCTTTCTTTCTCAGGAATGGATGATATAAACCCGCAATTGTGAGCAATAAAGCCAGAATTGCAATTTACACCCATATTTCCGGCTTTCTTTCTCAAAAATGGATGATATGTCCTCACAATTGTGAGAAACAAAGCCAGAATTGCAAAATTAACTCATAATTCAGGCTTTCTTTCTCAGAAATGGATGATATATACTCACAATTGTGAGAAATAAAGCCAGAATTGCAATATAAACTCATAATTTAGGCTTACTTCGACAAAAATGGATAACATAAACTCACAATTGTGAGAAATAAAGCCAGAATTGCAATATAAACTCATAATTCAGGCTTTCTTTCTCAGAAATGGATGATATATACTCACAGTTGTGAGAAATAAAGCCAGAATTGCAATATGAACTGATAATTCAGGCTTTCTTTCTCAACAATGGATGATATAAACTTCCAGTTGTGAGCATTAAAGCCAGAATTGCAATATAAACTCATAATTGAGGCTTTCTTTCTCAAAAATGGATGATATAAACTTACAATTGTGAGCATTAAAGCCAGAATTGCAATATAAACTCATAATTGAGGCTTTCTTTCTCAAAAATGGATGATATAAACTTACAATTGTGAGCATTAAAGCCAGAATTGCAAAATTAACTCATAATTCAGGCTTTCTTTCTCAGAAATGGATGATATATACTCACAATTGTGAGAAATAAAGCCAGAATTGCAATATAAACTCATAATTTAGGCTTACTTTGACAAAAATGGATAACATAAACTCACAATTGTGAGAAATAAAGCCTGAATTGCAATATAAACTCATAATTCAGGCTTTCTTTCTCAAAAAATTGAAGATACATGCTCACAATTGTGAGAAATAAAGCCAGAATTGCAATATAAACTCATAATTCAGGCTTTCTTTCTCAAAAATGGATGATATAAACTTACAATTGTGAGAAATAAAGCCTGAATTGCAATATAAACTCATAATTCAGGCTTTCTTTCTCAAAAAATTGATGATATATACTCACAATTGTGAGAAATTAAGCCAGAATTGCAATATAAACTCATAATTCAGGCTTTCTTTCTCAAAAATGGATGATATATTCTCACAGTTGTGAGAAATAAAGCCAGAATTGCAATATAATCTCATAATTAAGACTTTCTTTCTCAAACATGGATGATATAAACTTACAATTGTGAGCATTAAAGCCAGAATTGCAATATAAACTCATAATTCAGACTTTCTTTCTCAAAAATGGATAACATAAACTAACAATTGTGAGAAATAAAGCCTGAATTGCAATATAAACTCATAATTCAGGCTTTCTTTCTCAAATATGGATGAAATAAACTTACAATTGTGAGTTTATAAGCCAGAATTGCAATATAAACTCAGAATTCAGGCTTTCTTTCTCAAAAAATTTGATGATATATACTCACAATTGTGAGAAATAAAGCCAGAATTGCAATATAAACTCATAATTCAGGCTTTCTTTCTCAAAAATGGATAACTTAAACTCACAATTGTGAGAAATAAAGTCAGAATTGCAATATAAACTCATCATTCAGGCTTTCTTTCTCAAAAATGGATAACTTAAACTCACAATTGTGAGAAATAAAGCCAGAATTGCAATATAAACTCATAATTAAGGCTTTCTTTCTCAAAAATGGATGATATAAACTTACAATTGTGAGCATTAAAGCCAGAATTGCAATATAAACTCACAATTCAGGCTTTCTTTCTCAGGAATGGATGATATAAACCCGCAATTGTGAGCAATAAAGCCAGAATTGCAATTTAAACCCATATTTCCGGCTTTCTTTCTCAAAAATGGATGATATGTCCTCACAATTGTGAGAAACAAAGCCAGAATTGCAAAATTAACTCATAATTCAGGCTTTCTTTCTCAGAAATGGATGATATATACTCACAATTGTGAGAAATAAAGCCAGAATTGCAATATAAACTCATAATTTAGGCTTACTTTGACAAAAATGGATAACATAAACTCACAATTGTGAGAAATAAAGCCAGAATTGCAATATAAACTCATAATTCAGGCTTTCTTTCTCAGAAATGGATGATATATACTCACAGTTGTGAGAAATAAAGCCAGAATTGCAATATGAACTGATAATTCAGGCTTTCTTTCTCAACAATGGATGATATAAACTTCCAGTTGTGAGCATTAAAGCCAGAATTGCAATATAAACTCATAATTGAGGCTTTCTTTCTCAAAAATGGATGATATAAACTTACAATTGTGAGCATTAAAGCCAGAATTGCAAAATTAACTCATAATTCAGGCTTTCTTTCTCAGAAGTGGATGATATATACTCACAATTGTGAGAAATAAAGCCAGAATTGCAATATAAACTCATAATTTAGGCTTACTTTGACAAAAATGGATAACATAAACTCACAATTGTGAGAAATAAAGCCTGAATTGCAATATAAACTCATAATTCAGGCTTTCTTTCTCAAAAAATTGAAGATACATGCTCACAATTGTGAGAAATAAAGCCAGAATTGCAATATAAACTCATAATTCAGGCTTTCTTTCTCAAAAATGGATGATATAAACTTACAATTGTGAGAAATAAAGCCTGAATTGCAATATAAACTCATAATTCAGGCTTTCTTTCTCAAAAAATTGATGATATATACTCACAATTGTGAGAAATTAAGCCAGAATTGCAATATAAACTCATAATTCAGGCTTTCTTTCACAAAAATGGATAACATAAACTCACAATTGTGAGAAATAAAGCCAGAATTGCAATATAAACTCATAATTCAGGCTTTCTTTCTCAAAAATGGATGATATATTCTCACAGTTGTGAGAAATAAAGCCAGAATTGCAATATAATCTCATAATTAAGACTTTCTTTCTCAAACATGGATGATATAAACTTACAATTGTGAGCATTAAAGCCAGAATTGCAATATAAACTCATAATTCAGGCTTTCTTTCTCAAAAATGGATGAAATAAACTTACAATTGTGAGTTTATAAGCCAGAATTGCAATATAAACTCAGAATTCAGGCTTTCTTTCTCAAAAAATTGATGATATATACTCACAATTGTGAGAAATAAAGCCAGAATTGCAATATAAACTCATAATTCAGGCTTTCTTTCTCAAAAATGGATAACTTAAACTCACAATTGTGAGAAATAAAGCCAGAATTGCAATATAAACTCATCATTCAGGCTTTCTTTCTCAAAAATGGATAACTTAAACTCACAATTGTGAGAAATAAAGCCAGAATTGCAATATAAACTCATAATTAAGGCTTTCTTTCTCAAAAATGGATGATATAAACTTACAATTGTGAGCATTAAAGCCAGAATTGCAATATAAACTCACAATTCAGGCTTTCTTTCTCAGAAATGGATGATATATACTCACAATTGTGAGAAATAAAGCCAGAATTGCAATATAAACTCATAATTCAGACTTTCTTTCTCAAAAATAGATGATATAAACTTACAATTGTGAGTTTATAAGCCAGAATTGCAATATAAACTCATAATTCAGGCTTTCTTTCTCAAAAAATTGATGATACATGCTCACAATTGTGAGAAATAAAGCCAGAATTGCAATATAAACTCATAATTCAGGCTTTCTTTCTCAAAAATGGATGAAATAAACTTACAATTGTGAGAAATAAAGCCTGAATTGCAATATAAACTCATAATTCAGGCTTTCTTTCTCAAAAAATTGATGATATATACTCACAATTGTGAGAAGTAAAGCCAGAATTGCAATATGAACTGATAATTCAGGCTTTCTTTCTCAACAATGGATGATATAAACTTACGACTGTGAGCATTAAAGCCAGAATTGCAATATAAACTCAAAATTCAGGCTTTCTTTCTCAGAAATGGGTGATATATACTCACAATTGTGAGAAATTAAGCCAGAATTGCAAAATAAACTCATAATTCAGGCTTTCTTTCTCAGAAGTGGATGATATATACTCACAATTGTGAGAAATAAAGCCAGAATTGCAATATAAACTCATAATTCAGGCTTTCTTTCTCAGAAATGGGTGATATATACTCACAATTGTGAGAAATAAAGCCAGAATTGCAATATAAACTCATAATTCAGGCTTTCTTTCTCAGAAATGGATGATATAACCTAGCAATTGTGAGCAATAAAGTCAGAATTACAATATAAACTCATAATTTAGGCTTTCTTTCTCAAAATTGGATAACATAAACTCACAATTGTGAGAAATAAAGCCATAATTGCAATATAAACTCATAATTCAGGCTTTCTTTCTCAGAAATGGATGATATATACTCACAATTGTCAGAAATAAAGCCAGAATTGCAATATAATTTTTATAATTCAGGCTTTCTTTCTCAGAAATGGGTCATATATATACTCACAATTGTGAGAAATAAAGCCAGAATTGCAATATGAACTCATAATTCAGGCTTTCTTTCTCAGGAATGGATGATATAAACCCGCAATTGTGAGCAATAAAGCCAGAATTGCAATTTAAACCCATATTTCCGGCTTTCTTTCTCAAAAATGGATGATATATTCTCACAATTGTGAGAAACAAAGCCAGAATTGCAAAATTAACTCATAATTCAGGCTTTCTTTCTCAGAAATGGATGATATATACTCACAATTGTGAGAAATAAAGCCAGAATTGCAATATAAACTCATAATTTAGGCTTACTTTGACAAAAATGGATAACATAAACTCACAATTGTGAGAAATTAAGCCAGAATTGCAATATAATCTCATAATTAAGACTTTCTTTCTCAAAAAATTGATGATATATACTCACAATTGTGAGAAATAAAGCCAGAATTGCAATATAAACTCATAATTCAGGCTTTCTTTCTCAAAAATGGATAACTTAAACTCACAATTGTGAGAAATAAAGCCAGAATTGCAATATAAACTCATCATTCAGGCTTTCTTTCTCAAAAATGGATAACTTAAACTCACAATTGTGAGAAATAAAGCCAGAATTGCAATATAAACTCATAATTAAGGCTTTCTTTCTCAAAAATGGATGATATAAACTTACAATTGTGAGCATTAAAGCCAGAATTGCAATATAAACTCACAATTCAGGCTTTCTTTCTCAGAAATGGATGATATATACTCACAATTGTGAGAAATAAAGCCAGAATTGCAATATAAACTCATAATTCAGACTTTCTTTCTCAAAAATGGATGATATAAACTTACAATTGTGAGCATTAAAGCCAGAATTGCAATATAAACTCATAATTCAGGCTTTCTTTCTCAAAAATGGATGAAATAAACTTACAATTGTGAGTTTATAAGCCAGAATTGCAATATAAACTCATAATTCAGGCTTTCTTTCTCAAAAAATTGATGATACATGCTCACAATTGTGAGAAATAAAGCCAGAATTGCAATATAAACTCATAATTCAGGCTTTCTTTCTCAAAAATGGATGATATAAACTTACAATTGTGAGAAATAAAGCCTGAATTGCAATATAAACTCATAATTCAGGCTTTCTTTCTCAAAAAATTGATGATATATACTCACAATTGTGAGAAATTAAGCCAGAATTGCAATATAAACTCATAATTCAGGCTTTCTTTCACAAAAATGGATAACATAAACTCACAATTGTGAGAAATAAAGCCAGAATTGCAATATAAACTCATAATTCAGGCTTTCTTTCTCAAAAATGGATGATATATTCTCACAGTTGTGAGAAATAAAGCCAGAATTGCAATATAATCTCATAATTAAGACTTTCTTTCTCAAAAATGGATGATATAAACTTACAATTGTGTGCATTAAAGCCAGAATTGCAATATAAACTCATAATTCAGGCTTTCTTTCTCAAAAATGGATGAAATAAACTTACAATTGTGAGTTTATAAGCCAGAAATGCAATATAAACTCATAATTCAGGCTTTCTTTCTCAAAAAATTGATGATATATACTCACAATTGTGAGAAATGAAGCCTGAATTGCAATATAAACTCATAATTCAGGCTTTCTTTCTCAAAAATGGATGAAATAAACTTACAATTGTGAGTTTATAAGCCAGAATTGCAATATAAACTCATAATTCAGGCTTTCTTTCTCAAAAAATTGATGATACATGCTCACAATTGTGAGAAATAAAGCCAGAATTGCAATATAAACTCATAATTCAGGCTTTCTTTCTCAAAAATGGATGATATAAACTTACAATTGTGAGAAATAAAGCCTGAATTGCAATATAAACTCATAATTCAGGCTTTCTTTCTCAAAAAATTGATGATATATACTCACAATTGTGAGAAATTAAGCCAGAATTGCAATATAAACTCATAATTCAGGCTTTCTTTCACAAAAATGGATAACATAAACTCACAATTGTGAGAAATAAAGCCAGAATTGCAATATAAACTCATAATTCAGGCTTTCTTTCTCAAAAATGGATGATATATTCTCACAGTTGTGAGAAATAAAGCCAGAATTGCAATATGAACTGATAATTCAGGCTTTCTTTCTCAACAATGGATGCTATAAACTTCCAGGTATGAGCATTAAAGCCAGAATTGCAATATAAACTCATAATTGAGGCTTTCTTTCTCAAAAATGGATGATATAAACTTACAATTGTGAGCATTAAAGCAGAATTGCAATATAAACTCATAATTGAGGCTTTCTTTCTCAAAAATGGATGATATAAACTTACAATTGTGAGCATTAAAGCCAGAATTGCAAAATTAACTCATAATTCAGGCTTTCTTTCTCAGAAGTGGATGATATATACTCACAATTGTGAGAAATAAAGCCAGAATTGCAATATAAACTCATAATTTAGGCTTACTTTGACAAAAATGGATAACATAAACTCACAATTGTGAGAAATAAAGCCAGAATTGCAATATAAACTCATAATTCAGGCTTTCTTTCTCAGAAATGGATGATATATACTCACAGTTGTGAGAAATAAAGCCAGAATTGCAATATGAACTGATAATTCAGGCTTTCTTTCTCAACAATGGATGATATAAACTTCCAGTTGTGAGCATTAAAGCCAGAATTGCAATATAAACTCATAATTGAGGCTTTCTTTCTCAAAAATGGATGATATAAACTTCCAGTTGTGAGCATTAAAGCCAGAATTGCAATATAAACTCATAATTCAGGCTTTCTTTCTCAAAAATGGATGAAATAAACTTACAATTGTGAGTTTATAAGCCAGAATTGAAATATAAACTCAGAATTCAGGCTTTCTTTCTCAAAAAATTGATGATATATACTCACAATTGTGAGAAATAAAGCCAGAATTGCAATATAAACTCATAATTCAGACTTTCTTTCTCAAAAATGGATAACATAAACTAACAATTGTGAGAAATAAAGCCTGAATTGCAATATAAACTCATAATTCAGGCTTTCTTTCTCAAAAATGGATGAAATAAACTTACAATTGTGAGTTTATAAGCCAGAATTGCAATATAAACTCAGAATTCAGGCTTTCTTTCTCAAAAAATTGATGATATATACTCACAATTGTGAGAAATAAAGCCAGAATTGCAATATAAACTCATAATTCAGGCTTTCTTTCTCAAAAATGGATAACTTAAACTCACAATTGTGAGAAATAAAGTCAGAATTGCAATATAAACTCATAATTCAGGCTTTCTTTCTCAGAAATGGATGATATAACCTAGCAATTGTGAGCAATAAAGCCAGAATTACAATATAAACTCGTAATTTAGGCTTTCTTTCTCAAAATTGGATAACATAAACTCACAATTGTGAGAAATAAAGCCATAATTGCAATATAAACTCATAATTCAGGCTTTCTTTCTCAGAAATGGATGATATATACTCACAATTGTCAGAAATAAAGCCAGAATTGCAATATAATTTTTATAATTCAGGCTTTCTTTCTCAGAAATGGGTCATATATATACTCACAATTGTGAGAAATAAAGCCAGAATTGCAATATGAACTCATAATTCAGGCTTTCTTTCTCAGGAATGGATGATATAAACCCGCAATTGTGAGCAATAAAGCCAGAATTGCAATTTACACCCATATTTCCGGCTTTCTTTCTCAAAAATGGATGATATGTCCTCACAATTGTGAGAAACAAAGCCAGAATTGCAAAATTAACTCATAATTCAGGCTTTCTTTCTCAGAAATGGATGATATATACTCACAATTGTGAGAAATAAAGCCAGAATTGCAATATAAACTCATAATTTAGGCTTACTTCGACAAAAATGGATAACATAAACTCACAATTGTGAGAAATAAAGCCAGAATTGCAATATAAACTCATAATTCAGGCTTTCTTTCTCAGAAATGGATGATATATACTCACAGTTGTGAGAAATAAAGCCAGAATTGCAATATGAACTGATAATTCAGGCTTTCTTTCTCAACAATGGATGATATAAACTTCCAGTTGTGAGCATTAAAGCCAGAATTGCAATATAAACTCATAATTGAGGCTTTCTTTCTCAAAAATGGATGATATAAACTTACAATTGTGAGCATTAAAGCCAGAATTGCAATATAAACTCATAATTGAGGCTTTCTTTCTCAAAAATGGATGATATAAACTTACAATTGTGAGCATTAAAGCCAGAATTGCAAAATTAACTCATAATTCAGGCTTTCTTTCTCAGAAATGGATGATATATACTCACAATTGTGAGAAATAAAGCCAGAATTGCAATATAAACTCATAATTTAGGCTTACTTTGACAAAAATGGATAACATAAACTCACAATTGTGAGAAATAAAGCCTGAATTGCAATATAAACTCATAATTCAGGCTTTCTTTCTCAAAAAATTGAAGATACATGCTCACAATTGTGAGAAATAAAGCCAGAATTGCAATATAAACTCATAATTCAGGCTTTCTTTCTCAAAAATGGATGATATAAACTTACAATTGTGAGAAATAAAGCCTGAATTGCAATATAAACTCATAATTCAGGCTTTCTTTCTCAAAAAATTGATGATATATACTCACAATTGTGAGAAATTAAGCCAGAATTGCAATATAAACTCATAATTCAGGCTTTCTTTCTCAAAAATGGATGATATATTCTCACAGTTGTGAGAAATAAAGCCAGAATTGCAATATAATCTCATAATTAAGACTTTCTTTCTCAAACATGGATGATATAAACTTACAATTGTGAGCATTAAAGCCAGAATTGCAATATAAACTCATAATTCAGGCTTTCTTTCTCAAAAATGGATGAAATAAACTTACAATTGTGAGTTTATAAGCCAGAATTGCAATATAAACTCAGAATTCAGGCTTTCTTTCTCAAAAAATTGATGATATATACTCACAATTGTGAGAAATAAAGCCAGAATTGCAATATAAACTCATAATTCAGGCTTTCTTTCTCAAAAATGGATAACTTAAACTCACAATTGTGAGAAATAAAGCCAGAATTGCAATATAAACTCATCATTCAGGCTTTCTTTCTCAAAAATGGATAACTTAAACTCACAATTGTGAGAAATAAAGCCAGAATTGCAATATAAACTCATAATTAAGGCTTTCTTTCTCAAAAATGGATGATATAAACTTACAATTGTGAGCATTAAAGCCAGAATTGCAATATAAACTCACAATTCAGGCTTTCTTTCTCAGAAATGGATGATATATACTCACAATTGTGAGAAATAAAGCCAGAATTGCAATATAAACTCATAATTCAGACTTTCTTTCTCAAAAATGGATGATATAAACTTACAATTGTGAGCATTAAAGCCAGAATTGCAATATAAACTCATAATTCAGGCTTTCTTTCTCAAAAATGGATGAAATAAACTTACAATTATGAGTTTATAAGCCAGAATTGCAATATAAACTCATAATTCAGGCTTTCTTTCTCAAAAAATTGATGATACATGCTCACAATTGTGAGAAATAAAGCCAGAATTGCAATATAAACTCATAATTCAGGCTTTCTTTCTCAAAAATGGATGATATAAACTTACAATTGTGAGAAATAAAGCCTGAATTGCAATATAAACTCATAATTCAGGCTTTCTTTCTCAAAAAATTGATGATATATACTCACAATTGTGAGAAATTAAGCCAGAATTGCAATATAAACTCATAATTCAGGCTTTCTTTCACAAAAATGGATAACATAAACTCACAATTGTGAGAAATAAAGCCAGAATTGCAATATAAACTCATAATTCAGGCTTTCTTTCTCAAAAATGGATGATATATTCTCACAGTTGTGAGAAATAAAGCCAGAATTGCAATATAATCTCATAATTAAGACTTTCTTTCTCAAAAATGGATGATATAAACTTACAATTGTGTGCATTAAAGCCAGAATTGCAATATAAACTCATAATTCAGGCTTTCTTTCTCAAAAATGGATGAAATAAACTTACAATTGTGAGTTTATAAGCCAGAAATGCAATATAAACTCATAATTCAGGCTTTCTTTCTCAAAAAATTGATGATATATACTCACAATTGTGAGAAATGAAGCCTGAATTGCAATATAAACTCATAATTCAGGCTTTCTTTCTCAAAAATGGATGAAATAAACTTACAATTGTGAGTTTATAAGCCAGAATTGCAATATAAACTCATAATTCAGGCTTTCTTTCTCAAAAAATTGATGATACATGCTCACAATTGTGAGAAATAAAGCCAGAATTGCAATATAAACTCATAATTCAGGCTTTCTTTCTCAAAAATGGATGATATAAACTTACAATTGTGAGAAATAAAGCCTGAATTGCAATATAAACTCATAATTCAGGCTTTCTTTCTCAAAAAATTGATGATATATACTCACAATTGTGAGAAATTAAGCCAGAATTGCAATATAAACTCATAATTCAGGCTTTCTTTCACAAAAATGGATAACATAAACTCACAATTGTGAGAAATAAAGCCAGAATTGCAATATAAACTCATAATTCAGGCTTTCTTTCTCAAAAATGGATGATATATTCTCACAGTTGTGAGAAATAAAGCCAGAATTGCAATATGAACTGATAATTCAGGCTTTCTTTCTCAACAATGGATGCTATAAACTTCCAGTTGTGAGCATTAAAGCCAGAATTGCAATATAAACTCATAATTGAGGCTTTCTTTCTCAAAAATGGATGATATAAACTTACAATTGTGAGCATTAAAGCCAGAATTGCAATATAAACTCATAATTGAGGCTTTCTTTCTCAAAAATGGATGATATAAACTTACAATTGTGAGCATTAAAGCCAGAATTGCAAAATTAACTCATAATTCAGGCTTTCTTTCTCAGAAGTGGATGATATATACTCACAATTGTGAGAAATAAAGCCAGAATTGCAATATAAACTCATAATTTAGGCTTACTTTGACAAAAATGGATAACATAAACTCACAATTGTGAGAAATAAAGCCAGAATTGCAATATAAACTCATAATTCAGGCTTTCTTTCTCAGAAATGGATGATATATACTCACAGTTGTGAGAAATAAAGCCAGAATTGCAATATGAACTGATAATTCAGGCTTTCTTTCTCAACAATTGATGATATAAACTTCCAGTTGTGAGCATTAAAGCCAGAATTGCAATATAAACTCATAATTGAGGCTTTCTTTCTCAAAAATGGATGATATAAACTTCCAGTTGTGAGCATTAAAGCCAGAATTGCAATATAAACTTATAATTCAGGCTTTCTTTCTCAAAAATGGATGAAATAAACTTACAATTGTGAGTTTATAAGCCAGAATTTAAATATAAACTCAGAATTCAGGCTTTCTTTCTCAAAAAATTGATGATATATACTCACAATTGTGAGAAATAAAGCCAGAATTGCAATATAAACTCATAATTCAGACTTTCTTTCTCAAAAATGGATAACATAAACTAACAATTGTGAGAAATAAAGCCTGAATTGCAATATAAACTCATAATTCAGGCTTTCTTTCTCAAAAATGGATGAAATAAACTTACAATTGTGAGTTTATAAGCCAGAATTGCAATATAAACTCAGAATTCAGGCTTTCTTTCTCAAAAAATTTGATGATATATACTCACAATTGTGAGAAATAAAGCCAGAATTGCAATATAAACTCATAATTCAGGCTTTCTTTCTCAAAAATGGATAACTTAAACTCACAATTGTGAGAAATAAAGTCAGAATTGCAATATAAACTCATCATTCAGGCTTTCTTTCTCAAAAATGGATAACTTAAACTCACAATTGTGAGAAATAAAGCCAGAATTGCAATATAAACTCATAATTAAGGCTTTCTTTCTCAAAAATGGATGATATAAACTTACAATTGTGAGCATTAAAGCCAGAATTGCAATATAAACTCACAATTCAGGCTTTCTTTCTCAGAAATGGATGATATATACTCACAATTGTGAGAAATAAAGCCAGAATTGCAATATAAACTCATAATTCAGACTTTCTTTCTCAAAAATGGATGATATAAACTTACAATTGTGAGCATTAATGCCAGAATTGCAATATAAACTCATAATTCAGGCTTTCTTTCTCAAAAATGGATGAAATAAACTTACAATTGTGAGTTTATAAGCCAGAATTGCAATATAAACTCATAATTCAGGCTTTCTTTCTCAAAAAATTGATGATACATGCTCACAATTGTGAGAAATAAAGCCAGAATTGCAATATAAACTCATAATTCAGGCTTTCTTTCTCAAAAATGGATGATATAAACTTACAATTGTGAGAAATAAAGCCTGAATTGCAATATAAACTCATAATTCAGGCTTTCTTTCTCAAAAAATTGATGATATATACTCACAATTGTGAGAAATTAAGCCAGAATTGCAATATAAACTCATAATTCAGGCTTTCTTTCACAAAAATAGATAACATAAACTCACAATTGTGAGAAATAAAGCCAGAATTGCAATATAAACTCATAATTCAGGCTTTCTTTCTCAAAAATGGATGATATATTCTCACAGTTGTGAGAAATAAAGCCAGAATTGCAATATAATCTCATAATTAAGACTTTCTTTCTCAAAAATGGATGATATAAACTTACAATTGTGAGCATTAAAGCCAGAATTGCAATATAAACTCATAATTCAGGCTTTCTTTCTCAAAAATGGATGAAATAAACTTACAATTGTGAGTTTATAAGCCAGAATTGCAATATAAACTCATAATTCAGGCTTTCTTTCTCAAAAATGGATAACTTAAACTCACAATTGTGAGAAATAAAGCCAGAATTGCAATATAAACTCATAATTAAGGCTTTCTTTCTCAAAAATGGATGATATAAACTTACAATTGTGAGCATTAAAGCCAGAATTGCAATATAAACTCACAATTCAGGCTTTCTTTCTCAGAAATGGATGATATATACTCACAATTGTGAGAAATAAAGCCAGAATTGCAATATAAACTCATAATTCAGACTTTCTTTCTCAAAAATGGATGATATAAACTTACAATTGTGAGCATTAAAGCCAGAATTGCAATATAAACTCATAATTCAGGCTTTCTTTCTCAAAAATGGATGAAATAAACTTACAATTGTGAGTTTATAAGCCAGAATTGCAATATAAACTCATAATTCAGGCTTTCTTTCTCAAAAAATTGATGATACATGCTCACAATTGTGAGAAATAAAGCCAGAATTGCAATATAAACTCATAATTCAGGCTTTCTTTCTCAAAAATGGATGAAATAAACTTACAATTGTGAGAAATAAAGCCTGAATTGCAATATAAACTCATAATTCAGGCTTTCTTTCTCAAAAAATTGATGATATATACTCACAATTGTGAGAAGTAAAGCCAGAATTGCAATATGAACTGATAATTCAGGCTTTCTTTCTCAACAATGGATGATATAAACTTACAATTGTGAGCATTAAAGCCAGAATTGCAATATAAACTCATAATTCAGGCTTTCTTTCTCAGAAATGGGTGATATATACTCACAATTGTGAGAAATAAAGCCATAATTGCAATATAAACTCATAATTCAGGCTTTCTTTCTCAGAAATGGATGATATAACCTAGCAATTGTGAGCAATAAAGCCAGAATTACAATATAAACTCATAATTTAGGCTTTCTTTCTCAAAATTGGATAACATAAACTCACAATTGTGAGAAATAAAGCCATAATTGCAATATGAACTCATAATTCAGGCTTTCTTTCTCAGAAATGGATGATATATACTCACAATTGTCAGAAATAAAGCCAGAATTGCAATATAATTTTTATAATTCAGGCTTTCTTTCTCAGAAATGGGTCATATATATACTCACAATTGTGAGAAATAAAGCCAGAATTGCAATATGAACTCATAATTCAGGCTTTCTTTCTCAGGAATGGATGATATAAACCCGCAATTGTGAGCAATAAAGCCAGAATTGCAATTTAAACCCATATTTCCGGCTTTCTTTCTCAAAAATGGATGATATGTCCTCACAATTGTGAGAAACAAAGCCAGAATTGCAAAATTAACTCATAATTCAGGCTTTCTTTCTCAGAAATGGATGATATATACTCACAATTGTGAGAAATAAAGCCAGAATTGCAATATAAACTCATAATTTAGGCTTACTTTGACAAAAATGGATAACATAAACTCACAATTGTGAGAAATAAAGCCAGAATTGCAATATAAACTCATAATTCAGGCTTTCTTTCTCAGAAATGGATGATATATACTCACAGTTGTGAGAAATAAAGCCAGAATTGCAATATGAACTGATAATTCAGGCTTTCTTTCTCAACAATGGATGATATAAACTTCCAGTTGTGAGCATTAAAGCCAGAATTGCAATATAAACTCATAATTGAGGCTTTCTTTCTCAAAAATGGATGATATAAACTTACAATTGTGAGCATTAAAGCCAGAATTGCAAAATTAACTCATAATTCAGGCTTTCTTTCTCAGAAGTGGATGATATATACTCACAATTGTGAGAAATAAAGCCAGAATTGCAATATAAACTCATAATTTAGGCTTACTTTGACAAAAATGGATAACATAAACTCACAATTGTGAGAAATAAAGCCTGAATTGCAATATAAACTCATAATTCAGGCTTTCTTTCTCAAAAAATTGAAGATACATGCTCACAATTGTGAGAAATAAAGCCAGAATTGCAATATAAACTCATAATTCAGGCTTTCTTTCTCAAAAATGGATGATATAAACTTACAATTGTGAGAAATAAAGCCTGAATTGCAATATAAACTCATAATTCAGGCTTTCTTTCTCAAAAAATTGATGATATATACTCACAATTGTGAGAAATTAAGCCAGAATTGCAATATAAACTCATAATTCAGGCTTTCTTTCACAAAAATGGATAACATAAACTCACAATTGTGAGAAATAAAGCCAGAATTGCAATATAAACTCATAATTCAGGCTTTCTTTCTCAAAAATGGATGATATATTCTCACAGTTGTGAGAAATAAAGCCAGAATTGCAATATAATCTCATAATTAAGACTTTCTTTCTCAAACATGGATGATATAAACTTACAATTGTGAGCATTAAAGCCAGAATTGCAATATAAACTCATAATTCAGGCTTTCTTTCTCAAAAATGGATGAAATAAACTTACAATTGTGAGTTTATAAGCCAGAATTGCAATATAAACTCAGAATTCAGGCTTTCTTTCTCAAAAAATTGATGATATATACTCACAATTGTGAGAAATAAAGCCAGAATTGCAATATAAACTCATAATTCAGGCTTTCTTTCTCAAAAATGGATAACTTAAACTCACAATTGTGAGAAATAAAGCCAGAATTGCAATATAAACTCATCATTCAGGCTTTCTTTCTCAAAAATGGATAACTTAAACTCACAATTGTGAGAAATAAAGCCAGAATTGCAATATAAACTCATAATTAAGGCTTTCTTTCTCAAAAATGGATGATATAAACTTACAATTGTGAGCATTAAAGCCAGAATTGCAATATAAACTCACAATTCAGGCTTTCTTTCTCAGAAATGGATGATATATACTCACAATTGTGAGAAATAAAGCCAGAATTGCAATATAAACTCATAATTCAGACTTTCTTTCTCAAAAATAGATGATATAAACTTACAATTGTGAGTTTATAAGCCAGAATTGCAATATAAACTCATAATTCAGGCTTTCTTTCTCAAAAAATTGATGATACATGCTCACAATTGTGAGAAATAAAGCCAGAATTGCAATATAAACTCATAATTCAGGCTTTCTTTCTCAAAAATGGATGAAATAAACTTACAATTGTGAGAAATAAAGCCTGAATTGCAATATAAACTCATAATTCAGGCTTTCTTTCTCAAAA
The DNA here is from genome assembly GCF_049309525.1 of Garra rufa. Classification (NCBI taxonomy): domain Eukaryota; kingdom Metazoa; phylum Chordata; class Actinopteri; order Cypriniformes; family Cyprinidae; genus Garra; species Garra rufa. Next base: position 12,300,218 of record NW_027394276.1, read on the forward strand.
AATTGATGATATATACTCACAATTGTGAGAAGTAAAGCCAGAATTGCAATATGAACTGATAATTCAGGCTTTCTTTCTCAACAATGGATGATATAAACTTACGACTGTGAGCATTAAAGCCAGAATTGCAATATAAACTCATAATTCAGGCTTTCTTTCTCAGAAATGGGTGATATATACTCACAATTGTGAGAAATTAAGCCAGAATTGCAAAATAAACTCATAATTCAGGCTTTCTTTCTCAGAAGTGGATGATATATACTCACAATTGTGAGAAATAAAGCCAGAATTGCAATATAAACTCATAATTCAGGCTTTCTTTCTCAGAAATGGGTGATATATACTCACAATTGTGAGAAATAAAGCCAGAATTGCAATATAAACTCATAATTCAGGCTTTCTTTCTCAGAAATGGATGATATAACCTAGCAATTGTGAGCAATAAAGTCAGAATTACAATATAAACTCATAATTTAGGCTTTCTTTCTCAAAATTGGATAACATAAACTCACAATTGTGAGAAATAAAGCCATAATTGCAATATAAACTCATAATTCAGGCTTTCTTTCTCAGAAATGGATGATATATACTCACAATTGTCAGAAATAAAGCCAGAATTGCAATATAATTTTTATAATTCAGGCTTTCTTTCTCAGAAATGGGTCATATATATACTCACAATTGTGAGAAATAAAGCCAGAATTGCAATATGAACTCATAATTCAGGCTTTCTTTCTCAGGAATGGATGATATAAACCCGCAATTGTGAGCAATAAAGCCAGAATTGCAATTTAAACCCATATTTCCGGCTTTCTTTCTCAAAAATGGATGATATATTCTCACAATTGTGAGAAACAAAGCCAGAATTGCAAAATTAACTCATAATTCAGGCTTTCTTTCTCAGAAATGGATGATATATACTCACAATTGTGAGAAATAAAGCCAGAATTGCAATATAAACTCATAATTTAGGCTTACTTTGACAAAAATGGATAACATAAACTCACAATTGTGAGAAATTAAGCCAGAATTGCAATATAATCTCATAATTAAGACTTTCTTTCTCAAAAAATTGATGATATATACTCACAATTGTGAGAAATAAAGCCAGAATTGCAATATAAACTCATAATTCAGGCTTTCTTTCTCAAAAATGGATAACTTAAACTCACAATTGTGAGAAATAAAGCCAGAATTGCAATATAAACTCATCATTCAGGCTTTCTTTCTCAAAAATGGATGAAATAAACTTACAATTGTGAGTTTATAAGCCAGAATTGCAATATAAACTCATAATTCAGGCTTTCTTTCTCAAAAAATTGATGATACATGCTCACAATTGTGAGAAATAAAGCCAGAATTGCAATATAAACTCATAATTCAGGCTTTCTTTCTCAAAAATGGATGATATAAACTTACAATTGTGAGAAATAAAGCCTGAATTGCAATATAAACTCATAATTCAGGCTTTCTTTCTCAAAAAATTGATGATATATACTCACAATTGTGAGAAATTAAGCCAGAATTGCAATATAAACTCATAATTCAGGCTTTCTTTCTCAAAAATGGATAACTTAAACTCACAATTGTGAGAAATAAAGCCAGAATTGCAATATAAACTCATCATTCAGGCTTTCTTTCTCAAAAATGGATAACTTAAACTCACAATTGTGAGAAATAAAGCCAGAATTGCAATATAAACTCATAATTAAGGCTTTCTTTCTCAAAAATGGATGATATAAACTTACAATTGTGAGCATTAAAGCCAGAATTGCAATATAAACTCACAATTCAGGCTTTCTTTCTCAGAAATGGATGATATATACTCACAATTGTGAGAAATAAAGCCAGAATTGCAATATAAACTCATAATTCAGACTTTCTTTCTCAAAAATGGATGATATAAACTTACAATTGTGAGCATTAAAGCCAGAATTGCAATATAAACTCATAATTCAGGCTTTCTTTCTCAAAAATGGATGAAATAAACTTACAATTATGAGTTTATAAGCCAGAATTGCAATATAAACTCATAATTCAGGCTTTCTTTCTCAAAAAATTGATGATACATGCTCACAATTGTGAGAAATAAAGCCAGAATTGCAATATAAACTCATAATTCAGGCTTTCTTTCTCAAAAATGGATGATATAAACTTACAATTGTGAGAAATAAAGCCTGAATTGCAATATAAACTCATAATTCAGGCTTTCTTTCTCAAAAAATTGATGATATATACTCACAATTGTGAGAAATTAAGCCAGAATTGCAATATAAACTCATAATTCAGGCTTTCTTTCACAAAAATGGATAACATAAACTCACAATTGTGAGAAATAAAGCCAGAATTGCAATATAAACTCATAATTCAGGCTTTCTTTCTCAAAAATGGATGATATATTCTCACAGTTGTGAGAAATAAAGCCAGAATTGCAATATAATCTCATAATTAAGACTTTCTTTCTCAAAAATGGATGATATAAACTTACAATTGTGTGCATTAAAGCCAGAATTGCAATATAAACTCATAATTCAGGCTTTCTTTCTCAAAAATGGATGAAATAAACTTACAATTGTGAGTTTATAAGCCAGAAATGCAATATAAACTCATAATTCAGGCTTTCTTTCTCAAAAAATTGATGATATATACTCACAATTGTGAGAAATGAAGCCTGAATTGCAATATAAACTCATAATTCAGGCTTTCTTTCTCAAAAATGGATGAAATAAACTTACAATTGTGAGTTTATAAGCCAGAATTGCAATATAAACTCATAATTCAGGCTTTCTTTCTCAAAAAATTGATGATACATGCTCACAATTGTGAGAAATAAAGCCAGAATTGCAATATAAACTCATAATTCAGGCTTTCTTTCTCAAAAATGGATGATATAAACTTACAATTGTGAGAAATAAAGCCTGAATTGCAATATAAACTCATAATTCAGGCTTTCTTTCTCAAAAAATTGATGATATATACTCACAATTGTGAGAAATTAAGCCAGAATTGCAATATAAACTCATAATTCAGGCTTTCTTTCACAAAAATGGATAACATAAACTCACAATTGTGAGAAATAAAGCCAGAATTGCAATATAAACTCATAATTCAGGCTTTCTTTCTCAAAAATGGATGATATATTCTCACAGTTGTGAGAAATAAAGCCAGAATTGCAATATGAACTGATAATTCAGGCTTTCTTTCTCAACAATGGATGCTATAAACTTCCAGTTGTGAGCATTAAAGCCAGAATTGCAATATAAACTCATAATTGAGGCTTTCTTTCTCAAAAATGGATGATATAAACTTACAATTGTGAGCATTAAAGCCAGAATTGCAATATAAACTCATAATTGAGGTTTTCTTTCTCAAAAATGGATGATATAAACTTACAATTGTGAGCATTAAAGCCAGAATTGCAAAATTAACTCATAATTCAGGCTTTCTTTCTCAGAAGTGGATGATATATACTCACAATTGTGAGAAATAAAGCCAGAATTGCAATATAAACTCATAATTCAGACTTTCTTTCTCAAAAATGGATAACATAAACTAACAATTGTGAGAAATAAAGCCTGAATTGCAATATAAACTCATAATTCAGGCTTTCTTTCTCAAAAATGGATGAAATAAACTTACAATTGTGAGTTTATAAGCCAGAATTGCAATATAAACTCAGAATTCAGGCTTTCTTTCTCAAAAAATTTGATGATATATACTCACAATTGTGAGAAATAAAGCCAGAATTGCAATATAAACTCATAATTCAGGCTTTCTTTCTCAAAAATGGATAACTTAAACTCACAATTGTGAGAAATAAAGTCAGAATTGCAATATAAACTCATCATTCAGGCTTTCTTTCTCAAAAATGGATAACTTAAACTCACAATTGTGAGAAATAAAGCCAGAATTGCAATATAAACTCATAATTAAGGCTTTCTTTCTCAAAAATGGATGATATAAACTTACAATTGTGAGCATTAAAGCCAGAATTGCAATATAAACTCACAATTCAGGCTTTCTTTCTCAGAAATGGATGATATATACTCACAATTGTGAGAAATAAAGCCAGAATTGCAATATAAACTCATAATTCAGACTTTCTTTCTCAAAAATGGATGATATAAACTTACAATTGTGAGCATTAATGCCAGAATTGCAATATAAACTCATAATTCAGGCTTTCTTTCTCAAAAATGGATGAAATAAACTTACAATTGTGAGTTTATAAGCCAGAATTGCAATATAAACTCATAATTCAGGCTTTCTTTCTCAAAAAATTGATGATACATGCTCACAATTGTGAGAAATAAAGCCAGAATTGCAATATAAACTCATAATTCAGGCTTTCTTTCTCAAAAATGGATGATATAAACTTACAATTGTGAGAAATAAAGCCTGAATTGCAATATAAACTCATAATTCAGGCTTTCTTTCTCAAAAAATTGATGATATATACTCACAATTGTGAGAAATTAAGCCAGAATTGCAATATAAACTCATAATTCAGGCTTTCTTTCACAAAAATAGATAACATAAACTCACAATTGTGAGAAATAAAGCCAGAATTGCAATATAAACTCATAATTCAGGCTTTCTTTCTCAAAAATGGATGATATATTCTCACAGTTGTGAGAAATAAAGCCAGAATTGCAATATAATCTCATAATTAAGACTTTCTTTCTCAAAAATGGATGATATAAACTTACAATTGTGAGCATTAAAGCCAGAATTGCAATATAAACTCATAATTCAGGCTTTCTTTCTCAAAAATGGATGAAATAAACTTACAATTGTGAGTTTATAAGCCAGAATTGCAATATAAACTCATAATTCAGGCTTTCTTTCTCAAAAATGGATAACTTAAACTCACAATTGTGAGAAATAAAGCCAGAATTGCAATATAAACTCATAATTAAGGCTTTCTTTCTCAAAAATGGATGATATAAACTTACAATTGTGAGCATTAAAGCCAGAATTGCAATATAAACTCACAATTCAGGCTTTCTTTCTCAGAAATGGATGATATATACTCACAATTGTGAGAAATAAAGCCAGAATTGCAATATAAACTCATAATTCAGACTTTCTTTCTCAAAAATGGATGATATAAACTTACAATTGTGAGCATTAAAGCCAGAATTGCAATATAAACTCATAATTCAGGCTTTCTTTCTCAAAAATGGATGAAATAAACTTACAATTGTGAGTTTATAAGCCAGAATTGCAATATAAACTCATAATTCAGGCTTTCTTTCTCAAAAAATTGATGATACATGCTCACAATTGTGAGAAATAAAGCCAGAATTGCAATATAAACTCATAATTCAGGCTTTCTTTCTCAAAAATGGATGAAATAAACTTACAATTGTGAGAAATAAAGCCTGAATTGCAATATAAACTCATAATTCAGGCTTTCTTTCTCAAAAAATTGATGATATATACTCACAATTGTGAGAAGTAAAGCCAGAATTGCAATATGAACTGATAATTCAGGCTTTCTTTCTCAACAATGGATGATATAAACTTACAATTGTGAGCATTAAAGCCAGAATTGCAATATAAACTCATAATTCAGGCTTTCTTTCTCAGAAATGGGTGATATATACTCACAATTGTGAGAAATAAAGCCATAATTGCAATATAAACTCATAATTCAGGCTTTCTTTCTCAGAAATGGATGATATAACCTAGCAATTGTGAGCAATAAAGCCAGAATTACAATATAAACTCATAATTTAGGCTTTCTTTCTCAAAATTGGATAACATAAACTCACAATTGTGAGAAATAAAGCCATAATTGCAATATGAACTCATAATTCAGGCTTTCTTTCTCAGAAATGGATGATATATACTCACAATTGTCAGAAATAAAGCCAGAATTGCAATATAATTTTTATAATTCAGGCTTTCTTTCTCAGAAATGGGTCATATATATACTCACAATTGTGAGAAATAAAGCCAGAATTGCAATATGAACTCATAATTCAGGCTTTCTTTCTCAGGAATGGATGATATAAACCCGCAATTGTGAGCAATAAAGCCAGAATTGCAATTTAAACCCATATTTCCGGCTTTCTTTCTCAAAAATGGATGATATGTCCTCACAATTGTGAGAAACAAAGCCAGAATTGCAAAATTAACTCATAATTCAGGCTTTCTTTCTCAGAAATGGATGATATATACTCACAATTGTGAGAAATAAAGCCAGAATTGCAATATAAACTCATAATTTAGGCTTACTTTGACAAAAATGGATAACATAAACTCACAATTGTGAGAAATAAAGCCAGAATTGCAATATAAACTCATAATTCAGGCTTTCTTTCTCAGAAATGGATGATATATACTCACAGTTGTGAGAAATAAAGCCAGAATTGCAATATGAACTGATAATTCAGGCTTTCTTTCTCAACAATGGATGATATAAACTTCCAGTTGTGAGCATTAAAGCCAGAATTGCAATATAAACTCATAATTGAGGCTTTCTTTCTCAAAAATGGATGATATAAACTTACAATTGTGAGCATTAAAGCCAGAATTGCAAAATTAACTCATAATTCAGGCTTTCTTTCTCAGAAGTGGATGATATATACTCACAATTGTGAGAAATAAAGCCAGAATTGCAATATAAACTCATAATTTAGGCTTACTTTGACAAAAATGGATAACATAAACTCACAATTGTGAGAAATAAAGCCTGAATTGCAATATAAACTCATAATTCAGGCTTTCTTTCTCAAAAAATTGAAGATACATGCTCACAATTGTGAGAAATAAAGCCAGAATTGCAATATAAACTCATAATTCAGGCTTTCTTTCTCAAAAATGGATGATATAAACTTACAATTGTGAGAAATAAAGCCTGAATTGCAATATAAACTCATAATTCAGGCTTTCTTTCTCAAAAAATTGATGATATATACTCACAATTGTGAGAAATTAAGCCAGAATTGCAATATAAACTCATAATTCAGGCTTTCTTTCACAAAAATGGATAACATAAACTCACAATTGTGAGAAATAAAGCCAGAATTGCAATATAAACTCATAATTCAGGCTTTCTTTCTCAAAAATGGATGATATATTCTCACAGTTGTGAGAAATAAAGCCAGAATTGCAATATAATCTCATAATTAAGACTTTCTTTCTCAAACATGGATGATATAAACTTACAATTGTGAGCATTAAAGCCAGAATTGCAATATAAACTCATAATTCAGGCTTTCTTTCTCAAAAATGGATGAAATAAACTTACAATTGTGAGTTTATAAGCCAGAATTGCAATATAAACTCAGAATTCAGGCTTTCTTTCTCAAAAAATTGATGATATATACTCACAATTGTGAGAAATAAAGCCAGAATTGCAATATAAACTCATAATTCAGGCTTTCTTTCTCAAAAATGGATAACTTAAACTCACAATTGTGAGAAATAAAGCCAGAATTGCAATATAAACTCATCATTCAGGCTTTCTTTCTCAAAAATGGATAACTTAAACTCACAATTGTGAGAAATAAAGCCAGAATTGCAATATAAACTCATAATTAAGGCTTTCTTTCTCAAAAATGGATGATATAAACTTACAATTGTGAGCATTAAAGCCAGAATTGCAATATAAACTCACAATTCAGGCTTTCTTTCTCAGAAATGGATGATATATACTCACAATTGTGAGAAATAAAGCCAGAATTGCAATATAAACTCATAATTCAGACTTTCTTTCTCAAAAATAGATGATATAAACTTACAATTGTGAGTTTATAAGCCAGAATTGCAATATAAACTCATAATTCAGGCTTTCTTTCTCAAAAAATTGATGATACATGCTCACAATTGTGAGAAATAAAGCCAGAATTGCAATATAAACTCATAATTCAGGCTTTCTTTCTCAAAAATGGATGAAATAAACTTACAATTGTGAGAAATAAAGCCTGAATTGCAATATAAACTCATAATTCAGGCTTTCTTTCTCAAAAAATTGATGATATATACTCACAATTGTGAGAAGTAAAGCCAGAATTGCAATATGAACTGATAATTCAGGCTTTCTTTCTCAACAATGGATGATATAAACTTACGACTGTGAGCATTAAAGCCAGAATTGCAATATAAACTCATAATTCAGGCTTTCTTTCTCAGAAATGGGTGATATATACTCACAATTGTGAGAAATTAAGCCAGAATTGCAAAATAAACTCATAATTCAGGCTTTCTTTCTCAGAAGTGGATGATATATACTCACAATTGTGAGAAATAAAGCCAGAATTGCAATATAAACTCATAATTCAGGCTTTCTTTCTCAGAAATGGGTGATATATACTCACAATTGTGAGAAATAAAGCCAGAATTGCAATATAAACTCATAATTCAGGCTTTCTTTCTCAGAAATGGATGATATAACCTAGCAATTGTGAGCAATAAAGTCAGAATTACAATATAAACTCATAATTTAGGCTTTCTTTCTCAAAATTGGATAACATAAACTCACAATTGTGAGAAATAAAGCCATAATTGCAATATAAACTCATAATTCAGGCTTTCTTTCTCAGAAATGGATGATATATACTCACAATTGTCAGAAATAAAGCCAGAATTGCAATATAATTTTTATAATTCAGGCTTTCTTTCTCAGAAATGGGTCATATATATACTCACAATTGTGAGAAATAAAGCCAGAATTGCAATATGAACTCATAATTCAGGCTTTCTTTCTCAGGAATGGATGATATAAACCCGCAATTGTGAGCAATAAAGCCAGAATTGCAATTTAAACCCATATTTCCGGCTTTCTTTCTCAAAAATGGATGATATATTCTCACAATTGTGAGAAACAAAGCCAGAATTGCAAAATTAACTCATAATTCAGGCTTTCTTTCTCAGAAATGGATGATATATACTCACAATTGTGAGAAATAAAGCCAGAATTGCAATATAAACTCATAATTTAGGCTTACTTTGACAAAAATGGATAACATAAACTCACAATTGTGAGAAATTAAGCCAGAATTGCAATATAATCTCATAATTAAGACTTTCTTTCTCAAAAAATTGATGATATATACTCACAATTGTGAGAAATAAAGCCAGAATTGCAATATAAACTCATAATTCAGGCTTTCTTTCTCAAAAATGGATAACTTAAACTCACAATTGTGAGAAATAAAGCCAGAATTGCAATATAAACTCATCATTCAGGCTTTCTTTCTCAAAAATGGATAACTTAAACTCACAATTGTGAGAAATAAAGCCAGAATTGCAATATAAACTCATAATTAAGGCTTTCTTTCTCAAAAATGGATGATATAAACTTACAATTGTGAGCATTAAAGCCAGAATTGCAATATAAACTCACAATTCAGGCTTTCTTTCTCAGAAATGGATGATATATACTCACAATTGTGAGAAATAAAGCCAGAATTGCAATATAAACTCATAATTCAGACTTTCTTTCTCAAAAATGGATGATATAAACTTACAATTGTGAGCATTAAAGCCAGAATTGCAATATAAACTCATAATTCAGGCTTTCTTTCTCAAAAATGGATGAAATAAACTTACAATTGTGAGTTTATAAGCCAGAATTGCAATATAAACTCATAATTCAGGCTTTCTTTCTCAAAAAATTGATGATACATGCTCACAATTGTGAGAAATAAAGCCAGAATTGCAATATAAACTCATAATTCAGGCTTTCTTTCTCAAAAATGGATGATATAAACTTACAATTGTGAGAAATAAAGCCTGAATTGCAATATAAACTCATAATTCAGGCTTTCTTTCTCAAAAAATTGATGATATATACTCACAATTGTGAGAAATTAAGCCAGAATTGCAATATAAACTCATAATTCAGGCTTTCTTTCACAAAAATGGATAACATAAACTCACAATTGTGAGAAATAAAGCCAGAATTGCAATATAAACTCATAATTCAGGCTTTCTTTCTCAAAAATGGATGATATATTCTCACAGTTGTGAGAAATAAAGCCAGAATTGCAATATAATCTCATAATTAAGACTTTCTTTCTCAAAAATGGATGATATAAACTTACAATTGTGTGCATTAAAGCCAGAATTGCAATATAAACTCATAATTCAGGCTTTCTTTCTCAAAAATGGATGAAATAAACTTACAATTGTGAGTTTATAAGCCAGAAATGCAATATAAACTCATAATTCAGGCTTTCTTTCTCAAAAAATTGATGATATATACTCACAATTGTGAGAAATGAAGCCTGAATTGCAATATAAACTCATAATTCAGGCTTTCTTTCTCAAAAATGGATGAAATAAACTTACAATTGTGAGTTTATAAGCCAGAATTGCAATATAAACTCATAATTCAGGCTTTCTTTCTCAAAAAATTGATGATACATGCTCACAATTGTGAGAAATAAAGCCATAATTGCAATATAAACTCATAATTCAGGCTTTCTTTCTCAGAAATGGATGATATAACCTAGCAATTGTGAGCAATAAAGCCAGAATTACAATATAAACTCATAATTTAGGCTTTCTTTCTCAAAATTGGATAACATAAACTCACAATTGTGAGAAATAAAGCCATAATTGCAATATGAACTCATAATTCAGGCTTTCTTTCTCAGAAATGGATGATATATACTCACAATTGTCAGAAATAAAGCCAGAATTGCAATATAATTTTTATAATTCAGGCTTTCTTTCTCAGAAATGGGTCATATATATACTCACAATTGTGAGAAATAAAGCCAGAATTGCAATATGAACTCATAATTCAGGCTTTCTTTCTCAGGAATGGATGATATAAACCCGCAATTGTGAGCAATAAAGCCAGAATTGCAATTTAAACCCATATTTCCGGCTTTCTTTCTCAAAAATGGATGATATGTCCTCACAATTGTGAGAAACAAAGCCAGAATTGCAAAATTAACTCATAATTCAGGCTTTCTTTCTCAGAAATGGATGATATATACTCACAATTGTGAGAAATAAAGCCAGAATTGCAATATAAACTCATAATTTAGGCTTACTTTGACAAAAATGGATAACATAAACTCACAATTGTGAGAAATAAAGCCAGAATTGCAATATAAACTCATAATTCAGGCTTTCTTTCTCAGAAATGGATGATATATACTCACAGTTGTGAGAAATAAAGCCAGAATTGCAATATGAACTGATAATTCAGGCTTTCTTTCTCAACAATGGATGATATAAACTTCCAGTTGTGAGCATTAAAGCCAGAATTGCAATATAAACTCATAATTGAGGCTTTCTTTCTCAAAAATGGATGATATAAACTTACAATTGTGAGCATTAAAGCCAGAATTGCAAAATTAACTCATAATTCAGGCTTTCTTTCTCAGAAGTGGATGATATATACTCACAATTGTGAGAAATAAAGCCAGAATTGCAATATAAACTCATAATTTAGGCTTACTTTGACAAAAATGGATAACATAAACTCACAATTGTGAGAAATAAAGCCTGAATTGCAATATAAACTCATAATTCAGGCTTTCTTTCTCAAAAAATTGAAGATACATGCTCACAATTGTGAGAAATAAAGCCAGAATTGCAATATAAACTCATAATTCAGGCTTTCTTTCTCAAAAATGGATGATATAAACTTACAATTGTGAGAAATAAAGCCTGAATTGCAATATAAACTCATAATTCAGGCTTTCTTTCTCAAAAAATTGATGATATATACTCACAATTGTGAGAAATTAAGCCAGAATTGCAATATAAACTCATAATTCAGGCTTTCTTTCACAAAAATGGATGACATAAACTCACAATTGTGAGAAATAAAGCCAGAATTGCAATATAAACTCATAATTCAGGCTTTCTTTCTCAAAAATGGATGATATATTCTCACAGTTGTGAGAAATAAAGCCAGAATTGCAATATAATCTCATAATTAAGACTTTCTTTCTCAAACATGGATGATATAAACTTACAATTGTGAGCATTAAAGCCAGAATTGCAATATAAACTCATAATTCAGGCTTTCTTTCTCAAAAATGGATGAAATAAACTTACAATTGTGAGTTTATAAGCCAGAATTGCAATATAAACTCAGAATTCAGGCTTTCTTTCTCAAAAAATTGATGATATATACTCACAATTGTGAGAAATAAAGCCAGAATTGCAATATAAACTCATAATTCAGGCTTTCTTTCTCAAAAATGGATAACTTAAACTCACAATTGTGAGAAATAAAGCCAGAATTGCAATATAAACTCATCATTCAGGCTTTCTTTCTCAAAAATGGATAACTTAAACTCACAATTGTGAGAAATAAAGCCAGAATTGCAATATAAACTCATAATTAAGGCTTTCTTTCTCAAAAATGGATGATATAAACTTACAATTGTGAGCATTAAAGCCAGAATTGCAATATAAACTCACAATTCAGGCTTTCTTTCTCAGAAATGGATGATATATACTCACAATTGTGAGAAATAAAGCCAGAATTGCAATATAAACTCATAATTCAGACTTTCTTTCTCAAAAATAGATGATATAAACTTACAATTGTGAGTTTATAAGCCAGAATTGCAATATAAACTCATAATTCAGGCTTTCTTTCTCAAAAAATTGATGATACATGCTCACAATTGTGAGAAATAAAGCCAGAATTGCAATATAAACTCATAATTCAGGCTTTCTTTCTCAAAAATGGATGAAATAAACTTACAATTGTGAGAAATAAAGCCTGAATTGCAATATAAACTCATAATTCAGGCTTTCTTTCTCAAAAAATTGATGATATATACTCACAATTGTGAGAAGTAAAGCCAGAATTGCAATATGAACTGATAATTCAGGCTTTCTTTCTCAACAATGGATGATATAAACTTACGACTGTGAGCATTAAAGCCAGAATTGCAATATAAACTCATAATTCAGGCTTTCTTTCTCAGAAATGGGTGATATATACTCACAATTGTGAGAAATTAAGCCAGAATTGCAAAATAAACTCATAATTCAGGCTTTCTTTCTCAGAAGTGGATGATATATACTCACAATTGTGAGAAATAAAGCCAGAATTGCAATATAAACTCATAATTCAGGCTTTCTTTCTCAGAAATGGGTGATATATACTCACAATTGTGAGAAATAAAGCCAGAATTGCAATATAAACTCATAATTCAGGCTTTCTTTCTCAGAAATGGATGATATAACCTAGCAATTGTGAGCAATAAAGTCAGAATTACAATATAAACTCATAATTTAGGCTTTCTTTCTCAAAATTGGATAACATAAACTCACAATTGTGAGAAATAAAGCCATAATTGCAATATAAACTCATAATTCAGGCTTTCTTTCTCAGAAATGGATGATATATACTCACAATTGTCAGAAATAAAGCCAGAATTGCAATATAATTTTTATAATTCAGGCTTTCTTTCTCAGAAATGGGTCATATATATACTCACAATTGTGAGAAATAAAGCCAGAATTGCAATATGAACTCATAATTCAGGCTTTCTTTCTCAGGAATGGATGATATAAACCCGCAATTGTGAGCAATAAAGCCAGAATTGCAATTTAAACCCATATTTCCGGCTTTCTTTCTCAAAAATGGATGATATATTCTCACAATTGTGAGAAACAAAGCCAGAATTGCAAAATTAACTCATAATTCAGGCTTTCTTTCTCAGAAATGGATGATATATACTCACAATTGTGAGAAATAAAGCCAGAATTGCAATATAAACTCATAATTTAGGCTTACTTTGACAAAAATGGATAACATAAACTCACAATTGTGAGAAATTAAGCCAGAATTGCAATATAATCTCATAATTAAGACTTTCTTTCTCAAAAAATTGATGATATATACTCACAATTGTGAGAAATAAAGCCAGAATTGCAATATAAACTCATAATTCAGGCTTTCTTTCTCAAAAATGGATAACTTAAACTCACAATTGTGAGAAATAAAGCCAGAATTGCAATATAAACTCATCATTCAGGCTTTCTTTCTCAAAAATGGATAACTTAAACTCACAATTGTGAGAAATAAAGCCAGAATTGCAATATAAACTCATAATTAAGGCTTTCTTTCTCAAAAATGGATGATATAAACTTACAATTGTGAGCATTAAAGCCAGAATTGCAATATAAACTCACAATTCAGGCTTTCTTTCTCAGAAATGGATGATATATACTCACAATTGTGAGAAATAAAGCCAGAATTGCAATATAAACTCATAATTCAGACTTTCTTTCTCAAAAATGGATGATATAAACTTACAATTGTGAGCATTAAAGCCAGAATTGCAATATAAACTCATAATTCAGGCTTTCTTTCTCAAAAATGGATGAAATAAACTTACAATTGTGAGTTTATAAGCCAGAATTGCAATATAAACTCATAATTCAGGCTTTCTTTCTCAAAAAATTGATGATACATGCTCACAATTGTGAGAAATAAAGCCAGAATTGCAATATAAACTCATAATTCAGGCTTTCTTTCTCAAAAATGGATGATATAAACTTACAATTGTGAGAAATAAAGCCTGAATTGCAATATAAACTCATAATTCAGGCTTTCTTTCTCAAAAAAATGATGATATATACTCACAATTGTGAGAAATTAAGCCAGAATTGCAATATAAACTCATAATTCAGGCTTTCTTTCACAAAAATGGATAACATAAACTCACAATTGTGAGAAATAAAGCCAGAATTGCAATATAAACTCATAATTCAGGCTTTCTTTCTCAAAAATGGATGATATATTCTCACAGTTGTGAGAAATAAAGCCAGAATTGCAATATAATCTCATAATTAAGACTTTCTTTCTCAAAAATGGATGATATAAACTTACAATTGTGTGCATTAAAGCCAGAATTGCAATATAAACTCATAATTCAGGCTTTCTTTCTCAAAAATGGATGAAATAAACTTACAATTGTGAGTTTATAAGCCAGAAATGCAATATAAACTCATAATTCAGGCTTTCTTTCTCAAAAAATTGATGATATATACTCACAATTGTGAGAAATGAAGCCTGAATTGCAATATAAACTCATAATTCAGGCTTTATTTCTCAAAAATGGATGAAATAAACTTACAATTGTGAGTTTATAAGCCAGAATTGCAATATAAACTCATAATTCAGGCTTTCTTTCTCAAAAAATTGATGATACATGCTCACAATTGTGAGAAATAAAGCCAGAATTGCAATATAAACTCATAATTCAGGCTTTCTTTCTCAGAAATGGATGATATAACCTAGCAATTGTGAGCAATAAAGCCAGAATTACAATATAAACTCATAATTTAGGCTTTCTTTCTCAAAATTGGATAACATAAACTCACAATTGTGAGAAATAAAGCCATAATTGCAATATGAACTCATAATTCAGGCTTTCTTTCTCAGAAATGGATGATATATACTCACAATTGTCAGAAATAAAGCCAGAATTGCAATATAATTTTTATAATTCAGGCTTTCTTTCTCAGAAATGGGTCATATATATACTCACAATTGTGAGAAATAAAGCCAGAATTGCAATATGAACTCATAATTCAGGCTTTCTTTCTCAGGAATGGATGATATAAACCCGCAATTGTGAGCAATAAAGCCAGAATTGCAATTTAAACCCATATTTCCGGCTTTCTTTCTCAAAAATGGATGATATGTCCTCACAATTGTGAGAAACAAAGCCAGAATTGCAAAATTAACTCATAATTCAGGCTTTCTTTCTCAGAAATGGATGATATATACTCACAATTGTGAGAAATAAAGCCAGAATTGCAATATAAACTCATAATTTAGGCTTACTTTGACAAAAATGGATAACATAAACTCACAATTGTGAGAAATAAAGCCAGAATTGCAATATAAACTCATAATTCAGGCTTTCTTTCTCAAAAAATTGATGATATATACTCACAATTGTGAGAAATAAAGCCAGAATTGCAATATAAACTCATAATTCAGGCTTTCTTTCTCAAAAATGGATAACTTAAACTCACAATTGTGAGAAATAAAGCCAGAATTGCAATATAAACTCATCATTCAGGCTTTCTTTCTCAAAAATGGATAACTTAAACTCACAATTGTGAGAAATAAAGCCAGAATTGCAATATAAACTCATAATTAAGGCTTTCTTTCTCAAAAATGGATGATATAAACTTACAATTGTGAGCATTAAAGCCAGAATTGCAATATAAACTCACAATTCAGGCTTTCTTTCTCAGAAATGGATGATATATACTCACAATTGTGAGAAATAAAGCCAGAATTGCAATATAAACTCATAATTCAGACTTTCTTTCTCAAAAATGGATGATATAAACTTACAATTGTGAGCATTAAAGCCAGAATTGCAATATAAACTCATAATTCAGGCTTTCTTTCTCAAAAATGGATGAAATAAACTTACAATTGTGAGTTTATAAGCCAGAATTGCAATATAAACTCATAATTCAGGCTTTCTTTCTCAAAAAATTGATGATACATGCTCACAATTGTGAGAAATAAAGCCAGAATTGCAATATAAACTCATAATTCAGGCTTTCTTTCTCAAAAATGGATGATATAAACTTACAATTGTGAGAAATAAAGCCTGAATTGCAATATAAACTCATAATTCAGGCTTTCTTTCTCAAAAAATTGATGATATATACTCACAATTGTGAGAAATTAAGCCAGAATTGCAATATAAACTCATAATTCAGGCTTTCTTTCACAAAAATGGATAACATAAACTCACAATTGTGAGAAATAAAGCCAGAATTGCAATATAAACTCATAATTCAGGCTTTCTTTCTCAAAAATGGATGATATATTCTCACAGTTGTGAGAAATAAAGGCAGAATTGCAATATAATCTCATAATTAAGACTTTCTTTCTCAAAAATGGATGATATAAACTTACAATTGTGTGCATTAAAGCCAGAATTGCAATATAAACTCATAATTCAGGCTTTCTTTCTCAAAAATGGATGAAATAAACTTACAATTGTGAGTTTATAAGCCAGAAATGCAATATAAACTCATAATTCAGGCTTTCTTTCTCAAAAAATTGATGATATATACTCACAATTGTGAGAAATGAAGCCTGAATTGCAATATAAACTCATAATTCAGGCTTTCTTTCTCAAAAATGGATGAAATAAACTTACAATTGTGAGTTTATAAGCCAGAATTGCAATATAAACTCATAATTCAGGCTTTCTTTCTCAAAAAATTGATGATACATGCTCACAATTGTGAGAAATAAAGCCAGAATTGCAATATAAACTCATAATTCAGGCTTTCTTTCTCAGAAATGGATGATATAACCTAGCAATTGTGAGCAATAAAGCCAGAATTACAATATAAACTCATAATTTAGGCTTTCTTTCTCAAAATTGGATAACATAAACTCACAATTGTGAGAAATAAAGCCATAATTGCAATATGAACTCATAATTCAGGCTTTCTTTCTCAGAAATGGATGATATATACTCACAATTGTCAGAAATAAAGCCAGAATTGCAATATAATTTTTATAATTCAGGCTTTCTTTCTCAGAAATGGGTCATATATATACTCACAATTGTGAGAAATAAAGCCAGAATTGCAATATGAACTCATAATTCAGGCTTTCTTTCTCAGGAATGGATGATATAAACCCGCAATTGTGAGCAATAAAGCCAGAATTGCAATTTAAACCCATATTTCCGGCTTTCTTTCTCAAAAATGGATGATATGTCCTCACAATTGTGAGAAACAAAGCCAGAATTGCAAAATTAACTCATAATTCAGGCTTTCTTTCTCAGAAATGGATGATATATACTCACAATTGTGAGAAATAAAGCCAGAATTGCAATATAAACTCATAATTTAGGCTTACTTTGACAAAAATGGATAACATAAACTCACAATTGTGAGAAATAAAGCCAGAATTGCAATATAAACTCATAATTCAGGCTTTCTTTCTCAGAAATGGATGATATATACTCACAGTTGTGAGAAATAAAGCCAGAATTGCAATATGAACTGATAATTCAGGCTTTCTTTCTCAACAATGGATGATATAAACTTCCAGTTGTGAGCATTAAAGCCAGAATTGCAATATAAACTCATAATTGAGGCTTTCTTTCTCAAAAATGGATGATATAAACTTACAATTGTGAGCATTAAAGCCAGAATTGCAAAATTAACTCATAATTCAGGCTTTCTTTCTCAGAAGTGGATGATATATACTCACAATTGTGAGAAATAAAGCCAGAATTGCAATATAAACTCATAATTTAGGCTTACTTTGACAAAAATGGATAACATAAACTCACAATTGTGAGAAATAAAGCCTGAATTGCAATATAAACTCATAATTCAGGCTTTCTTTCTCAAAAAATTGAAGATACATGCTCACAATTGTGAGAAATAAAGCCAGAATTGCAATATAAACTCATAATTCAGGCTTTCTTTCTCAAAAATGGATGATATAAACTTACAATTGTGAGAAATAAAGCCTGAATTGCAATATAAACTCATAATTCAGGCTTTCTTTCTCAAAAAATTGATGATATATACTCACAATTGTGAGAAATTAAGCCAGAATTGCAATATAAACTCATAATTCAGGCTTTCTTTCACAAAAATGGATAACATAAACTCACAATTGTGAGAAATAAAGCCAGAATTGCAATATAAACTCATAATTCAGGCTTTCTTTCTCAAAAATGGATGATATATTCTCACAGTTGTGAGAAATAAAGCCAGAATTGCAATATAATCTCATAATTAAGACTTTCTTTCTCAAACATGGATGATATAAACTTACAATTGTGAGCATTAAAGCCAGAATTGCAATATAAACTCATAATTCAGGCTTTCTTTCTCAAAAATGGATGAAATAAACTTACAATTGTGAGTTTATAAGCCAGAATTGCAATATAAACTCAGAATTCAGGCTTTCTTTCTCAAAAAATTGATGATATATACTCACAATTGTGAGAAATAAAGCCAGAATTGCA
The DNA here is from genome assembly GCF_049309525.1 of Garra rufa. Lineage (NCBI taxonomy): Eukaryota > Metazoa > Chordata > Actinopteri > Cypriniformes > Cyprinidae > Garra > Garra rufa. Next base: position 12,319,189 of record NW_027394276.1, read on the forward strand.
ATATAAACTCATAATTCAGGCTTTCTTTCTCAAAAATGGATAACTTAAACTCACAATTGTGAGAAATAAAGCCAGAATTGCAATATAAACTCATCATTCAGGCTTTCTTTCTCAAAAATGGATAACTTAAACTCACAATTGTGAGAAATAAAGCCAGAATTGCAATATAAACTCATAATTAAGGCTTTCTTTCTCAAAAATGGATGATATAAACTTACAATTGTGAGCATTAAAGCCAGAATTGCAATATAAACTCACAATTCAGGCTTTCTTTCTCAGAAATGGATGATATATACTCACAATTGTGAGAAATAAAGCCAGAATTGCAATATAAACTCATAATTCAGACTTTCTTTCTCAAAAATAGATGATATAAACTTACAATTGTGAGTTTATAAGCCAGAATTGCAATATAAACTCATAATTCAGGCTTTCTTTCTCAAAAAATTGATGATACATGCTCACAATTGTGAGAAATAAAGCCAGAATTGCAATATAAACTCATAATTCAGGCTTTCTTTCTCAAAAATGGATGAAATAAACTTACAATTGTGAGAAATAAAGCCTGAATTGCAATATAAACTCATAATTCAGGCTTTCTTTCTCAAAAAATTGATGATATATACTCACAATTGTGAGAAGTAAAGCCAGAATTGCAATATGAACTGATAATTCAGGCTTTCTTTCTCAACAATGGATGATATAAACTTACGACTGTGAGCATTAAAGCCAGAATTGCAATATAAACTCATAATTCAGGCTTTCTTTCTCAGAAATGGGTGATATATACTCACAATTGTGAGAAATTAAGCCAGAATTGCAAAATAAACTCATAATTCAGGCTTTCTTTCTCAGAAGTGGATGATATATACTCACAATTGTGAGAAATAAAGCCAGAATTGCAATATAAACTCATAATTCAGGCTTTCTTTCTCAGAAATGGGTGATATATACTCACAATTGTGAGAAATAAAGCCAGAATTGCAATATAAACTCATAATTCAGGCTTTCTTTCTCAGAAATGGATGATATAACCTAGCAATTGTGAGCAATAAAGTCAGAATTACAATATAAACTCATAATTTAGGCTTTCTTTCTCAAAATTGGATAACATAAACTCACAATTGTGAGAAATAAAGCCATAATTGCAATATAAACTCATAATTCAGGCTTTCTTTCTCAGAAATGGATGATATATACTCACAATTGTCAGAAATAAAGCCAGAATTGCAATATAATTTTTATAATTCAGGCTTTCTTTCTCAGAAATGGGTCATATATATACTCACAATTGTGAGAAATAAAGCCAGAATTGCAATATGAACTCATAATTCAGGCTTTCTTTCTCAGGAATGGATGATATAAACCCGCAATTGTGAGCAATAAAGCCAGAATTGCAATTTAAACCCATATTTCCGGCTTTCTTTCTCAAAAATGGATGATATATTCTCACAATTGTGAGAAACAAAGCCAGAATTGCAAAATTAACTCATAATTCAGGCTTTCTTTCTCAGAAATGGATGATATATACTCACAATTGTGAGAAATAAAGCCAGAATTGCAATATAAACTCATAATTTAGGCTTACTTTGACAAAAATGGATAACATAAACTCACAATTGTGAGAAATTAAGCCAGAATTGCAATATAATCTCATAATTAAGACTTTCTTTCTCAAAAAATTGATGATATATACTCACAATTGTGAGAAATAAAGCCAGAATTGCAATATAAACTCATAATTCAGACTTTCTTTCTCAAAAATGGATAACTTAAACTCACAATTGTGAGAAATAAAGCCAGAATTGCAATATAAACTCATCATTCAGGCTTTCTTTCTCAAAAATGGATAACTTAAACTCACAATTGTGAGAAATAAAGCCAGAATTGCAATATAAACTCATAATTAAGGCTTTCTTTCTCAAAAATGGATGATATAAACTTACAATTGTGAGCATTAAAGCCAGAATTGCAATATAAACTCACAATTCAGGCTTTCTTTCTCAGAAATGGATGATATATACTCACAATTGTGAGAAATAAAGCCAGAATTGCAATATAAACTCATAATTCAGACTTTCTTTCTCAAAAATGGATGATATAAACTTACAATTGTGAGCATTAAAGCCAGAATTGCAATATAAACTCATAATTCAGGCTTTCTTTCTCAAAAATGGATGAAATAAACTTACAATTGTGAGTTTATAAGCCAGAATTGCAATATAAACTCATAATTCAGGCTTTCTTTCTCAAAAAATTGATGATACATGCTCACAATTGTGAGAAATAAAGCCAGAATTGCAATATAAACTCATAATTCAGGCTTTCTTTCTCAAAAATGGATGATATAAACTTACAATTGTGAGAAATAAAGCCTGAATTGCAATATAAACTCATAATTCAGGCTTTCTTTCTCAAAAAATTGATGATATATACTCACAATTGTGAGAAATTAAGCCAGAATTGCAATATAAACTCATAATTCAGGCTTTCTTTCACAAAAATGGATAACATAAACTCACAATTGTGAGAAATAAAGCCAGAATTGCAATATAAACTCATAATTCAGGCTTTCTTTCTCAAAAATGGATGATATATTCTCACAGTTGTGAGAAATAAAGCCAGAATTGCAATATAATCTCATAATTAAGACTTTCTTTCTCAAAAATGGATGATATAAACTTACAATTGTGTGCATTAAAGCCAGAATTGCAATATAAACTCATAATTCAGGCTTTCTTTCTCAAAAATGGATGAAATAAACTTACAATTGTGAGTTTATAAGCCAGAAATGCAATATAAACTCATAATTCAGGCTTTCTTTCTCAGAAAATTGATGATATATACTCACAATTGTGAGAAATGAAGCCTGAATTGCAATATAAACTCATAATTCAGGCTTTCTTTCTCAAAAATGGATGAAATAAACTTACAATTGTGAGTTTATAAGCCAGAATTGCAATATAAACTCATAATTCAGGCTTTCTTTCTCAAAAAATTGATGATACATGCTCACAATTGTGAGAAATAAAGCCAGAATTGCAATATAAACTCATAATTCAGGCTTTCTTTCTCAAAAATGGATGATATAAACTTACAATTGTGAGAAATAAAGCCTGAATTGCAATATAAACTCATAATTCAGGCTTTCTTTCTCAAAAAATTGATGATATATACTCACAATTGTGAGAAATTAAGCCAGAATTGCAATATAAACTCATAATTCAGGCTTTCTTTCACAAAAATGGATAACATAAACTCACAATTGTGAGAAATAAAGCCAGAATTGCAATATAAACTCATAATTCAGGCTTTCTTTCTCAAAAATGGATGATATATTCTCACAGTTGTGAGAAATAAAGCCAGAATTGCAATATGAACTGATAATTCAGGCTTTCTTTCTCAACAATGGATGCTATAAACTTCCAGGTATGAGCATTAAAGCCAGAATTGCAATATAAACTCATAATTGAGGCTTTCTTTCTCAAAAATGGATGATATAAACTTACAATTGTGAGCATTAAAGCCAGAATTGCAATATAAACTCATAATTGAGGCTTTCTTTCTCAAAAATGGATGATATAAACTTACAATTGTGAGCATTAAAGCCAGAATTGCAAAATTAACTCATAATTCAGGCTTTCTTTCTCAGAAGTGGATGATATATACTCACAATTGTGAGAAATAAAGCCAGAATTGCAATATAAACTCATAATTTAGGCTTACTTTGACAAAAATGGATAACATAAACTCACAATTGTGAGAAATAAAGCCAGAATTGCAATATAAACTCATAATTCAGGCTTTCTTTCTCAGAAATGGATGATATATACTCACAGTTGTGAGAAATAAAGCCAGAATTGCAATATGAACTGATAATTCAGGCTTTCTTTCTCAACAATGGATGATATAAACTTCCAGTTGTGAGCATTAAAGCCAGAATTGCAATATAAACTCATAATTGAGGCTTTCTTTCTCAAAAATGGATGATATAAACTTCCAGTTGTGAGCATTAAAGCCAGAATTGCAATATAAACTCATAATTCAGGCTTTCTTTCTCAAAAATGGATGAAATAAACTTACAATTGTGAGTTTATAAGCCAGAATTGAAATATAAACTCAGAATTCAGGCTTTCTTTCTCAAAAAATTGATGATATATACTCACAATTGTGAGAAATAAAGCCAGAATTGCAATATAAACTCATAATTCAGACTTTCTTTCTCAAAAATGGATAACATAAACTAACAATTGTGAGAAATAAAGCCTGAATTGCAATATAAACTCATAATTCAGGCTTTCTTTCTCAAAAATGGATGAAATAAACTTACAATTGTGAGTTTATAAGCCAGAATTGCAATATAAACTCAGAATTCAGGCTTTCTTTCTCAAAAAATTGATGATATATACTCACAATTGTGAGAAATAAAGCCAGAATTGCAATATAAACTCATAATTCAGGCTTTCTTTCTCAAAAATGGATAACTTAAACTCACAATTGTGAGAAATAAAGTCAGAATTGCAATATAAACTCATAATTCAGGCTTTCTTTCTCAGAAATGGATGATATAACCTAGCAATTGTGAGCAATAAAGCCAGAATTACAATATAAACTCGTAATTTAGGCTTTCTTTCTCAAAATTGGATAACATAAACTCACAATTGTGAGAAATAAAGCCATAATTGCAATATAAACTCATAATTCAGGCTTTCTTTCTCAGAAATGGATGATATATACTCACAATTGTCAGAAATAAAGCCAGAATTGCAATATAATTTTTATAATTCAGGCTTTCTTTCTCAGAAATGGGTCATATATATACTCACAATTGTGAGAAATAAAGCCAGAATTGCAATATGAACTCATAATTCAGGCTTTCTTTCTCAGGAATGGATGATATAAACCCGCAATTGTGAGCAATAAAGCCAGAATTGCAATTTAAACCCATATTTCCGGCTTTCTTTCTCAAAAATGGATGATATGTCCTCACAATTGTGAGAAACAAAGCCAGAATTGCAAAATTAACTCATAATTCAGGCTTTCTTTCTCAGAAATGGATGATATATACTCACAATTGTGAGAAATAAAGCCAGAATTGCAATATAAACTCATAATTTAGGCTTACTTTGACAAAAATGGATAACATAAACTCACAATTGTGAGAAATAAAGCCAGAATTGCAATATAAACTCATAATTCAGGCTTTCTTTCTCAGAAATGGATGATATATACTCACAGTTGTGAGAAATAAAGCCAGAATTGCAATATGAACTGATAATTCAGGCTTTCTTTCTCAACAATGGATGATATAAACTTCCAGTTGTGAGCATTAAAGCCAGAATTGCAATATAAACTCATAATTGAGGCTTTCTTTCTCAAAAATGGATGATATAAACTTACAATTGTGAGCATTAAAGCCAGAATTGCAATATAAACTCATAATTGAGGCTTTCTTTCTCAAAAATGGATGATATAAACTTACAATTGTGAGCATTAAAGCCAGAATTGCAAAATTAACTCATAATTCAGGCTTTCTTTCTCAGAAATGGATGATATATACTCACAATTGTGAGAAATAAAGCCAGAATTGCAATATAAACTCATAATTTAGGCTTACTTTGACAAAAATGGATAACATAAACTCACAATTGTGAGAAATAAAGCCTGAATTGCAATATAAACTCATAATTCAGGCTTTCTTTCTCAAAAAATTGAAGATACATGCTCACAATTGTGAGAAATAAAGCCAGAATTGCAATATAAACTCATAATTCAGGCTTTCTTTCTCAAAAATGGATGATATAAACTTACAATTGTGAGAAATAAAGCCTGAATTGCAATATAAACTCATAATTCAGGCTTTCTTTCTCAAAAAATTGATGATATATACTCACAATTGTGAGAAATTAAGCCAGAATTGCAATATAAACTCATAATTCAGGCTTTCTTTCACAAAAATGGATAACATAAACTCACAATTGTGAGAAATAAAGCCAGAATTGCAATATAAACTCATAATTCAGGCTTTCTTTCTCAAAAATGGATGATATATTCTCACAGTTGTGAGAAATAAAGCCAGAATTGCAATATAATCTCATAATTAAGACTTTCTTTCTCAAACATGGATGATATAAACTTACAATTGTGAGCATTAAAGCCAGAATTGCAATATAAACTCATAATTCAGGCTTTCTTTCTCAAAAATGGATGAAATAAACTTACAATTGTGAGTTTATAAGCCAGAATTGCAATATAAACTCAGAATTCAGGCTTTCTTTCTCAAAAAATTGATGATATATACTCACAATTGTGAGAAATAAAGCCAGAATTGCAATATAAACTCATAATTCAGGCTTTCTTTCTCAAAAATGGATAACTTAAACTCACAATTGTGAGAAATAAAGCCAGAATTGCAATATAAACTCATCATTCAGGCTTTCTTTCTCAAAAATGGATAACTTAAACTCACAATTGTGAGAAATAAAGCCAGAATTGCAATATAAACTCATAATTAAGGCTTTCTTTCTCAAAAATGGATGATATAAACTTACAATTGTGAGCATTAAAGCCAGAATTGCAATATAAACTCACAATTCAGGCTTTCTTTCTCAGAAATGGATGATATATACTCACAATTGTGAGAAATAAAGCCAGAATTGCAATATAAACTCATAATTCAGACTTTCTTTCTCAAAAATGGATGATATAAACTTACAATTGTGAGCATTAAAGCCAGAATTGCAATATAAACTCATAATTCAGGCTTTCTTTCTCAAAAATGGATGAAATAAACTTACAATTGTGAGTTTATAAGCCAGAATTGCAATATAAACTCATAATTCAGGCTTTCTTTCTCAAAAATTTGATGATACATGCTCACAATTGTGAGAAATAAAGCCAGAATTGCAATATAAACTCATAATTCAGGCTTTCTTTCTCAAAAATGGATGATATAAACTTACAATTGTGAGAAATAAAGCCTGAATTGCAATATAAACTCATAATTCAGGCTTTCTTTCACAAAAATGGATAACATAAACTCACAATTGTGAGAAATAAAGCCAGAATTGCAATATAAACTCATAATTCAGGCTTTCTTTCTCAAAAATGGATGAAATAAACTTACAATTGTGAGTTTATAAGCCAGAATTGCAATATAAACTCATAATTCAGGCTTTCTTTCTCAAAAAATTGATGATACATGCTCACAATTGTGAGAAATAAAGCCAGAATTGCAATATAAACTCATAATTCAGGCTTTCTTTCTCAAAAAATTGATGATATATACTCACAATTGTGAGAAATTAAGCCAGAATTGCAATATAAACTCATAATTCAGGCTTTCTTTCACAAAAATGGATAACATAAACTCACAATTGTGAGAAATAAAGCCAGAATTGCAATATAAACTCATAATTCAGGCTTTCTTTCTCAAAAATGGATGATATATTGTAGTGAACAACGGTCGAAATGGCATTCCAAGGATCAGTTTATGGCAGGCCCCCTTCCCTATCTGCCAGGGTGGAGGGAGATGTGCCACACTGTGATTGGATCTTGGTTGAGGAACATAAACAAATGTTCAGAAACATCAGATAAGATGCCAAGACAACTACCAGACACCTCTAACAGAACAGGAAGAGAGACCTTCTGCACCTACGACCACCTAAGAGAGGACTTCTCATTGGACTACGGATTGACCCTCTCCAATCCTAAGGTTTGGGAATGACTGCCATAAAAATTCCTTCAGAACTCTGGATGCAACAGCAGTGGCCGAAACAAAGAAGGCCACAAAGATCCATCCAAATCCATTCATACATATGTTTGGAGAACTTAAATTGATGTAAACTGCAACAGATTCACTTCACCCTTTGATAAAGTACAGTGTATGTTGATGGCCATTGACTGTTAACCTAACAGTTCACAGAAGCAGGCGTATTAACATATTGTGATATTAATAAGTGATTGTTTAACAGTTTTCTATCATGTTTGGACTCTTTTTGCTCCTCATAATGTGGGTAACAATTTGAAAGAGGTTTGGTAAAGAAATGTTGCATTGGGTAAATTGTAAAAGACACTGTCTAACTTTGTACTCTACTATATGCAAATGAGTTCCACACTAGGGCGGGTAACACCATGGCCACCTCAGACACAAGTGGCCAATCACATTCCTGGAATGGAGAGGCGCTAGATTCCAATCTCCTCCTCATCAAAAAGAGATAAAGGTAGCCTCCGAAAAGACACTCCTTGTACTGCGTCTAAGACCCGTAAGGGAAGAGACATTAACAGTTACACCGTACTGCGTCTAAGACCCGTAAGGGAAGAGACATTAACAGTTACACCGTACTGCGTCTAAGACCCGTAAGGGAAGAGACATTAACAGTTACACCGTACTGCGTCTAAGTCCCGTAAGGGAAGAGACATTAACAGCTACACCGTTCTGAGTCTGAACCCCGCAAGGTTAAGACATTAGCAGATACAAGGTCCTGAGTTTCTGGCCTGACGAGGAAAGAGACTTCAAGACAGCTAAGGATCCACTCAGCTCTTGAGTAAACCTTCTATACTGAATTCGGCTGCCCTTCAGTTTCAAAGGACCCAGCAGTGACGGACCCCGTCTGACTCCTGCCACTCCGAAAGCAGCGCAGCCCAGTCCGCAAAGGACCTCCACATTGGCAGACAGTGCCTTGAACACACGGATCCTCAACGACGCAGCCCTGCTGCAAAGGACCCTGTGAGAATCCATCTGACCCAGCTGCCCGGTCCACACCCTAAGGACCCTCTTTGGCACAACAGAAGTCAAGCATCCTCCAGGTCAGCGCCTCGACGGCTACCGGAACGCAACTCTGTGCCCTCCCCACTATATGCAAACCGCATCACCAGTGGAAGACGTCTCTGCCGCCGGACTGATCACCCGACCAAGTGGAACGTAACTATAAACTTACCAAACCTCTTTCCTAAAGACCTTGGCTTAGTTTATACCTGCAGCCTATGTTTTCTAACCTGTTTAGATAACATTTACTTGTGGTCAGCATTACAAATGATAGCTATATTGTTTGTTCCAAGATAAATACGCAGTTATTTATCATTAAACCTACCAGAGCCATTAAGTGGGTTTCCCATAGACAACATTACCATAGAAACCTCTTATATTGCTACTTTCAGCTCAACAGCATTGCATTCTGCCATTCTGCGTTCATTCCATTTTGTTAGTTTCTACACTTTATTTGGTATCTTCTTTCACATTTAGTTGCCTATTATCTATTAGTAGTGTGTATTCATTTATTGGTTTATCATTAGTGTTGTATTTACTCTTGCATATCTGTTGTTAATAAATTTAAGTAATTTTATTACAATTGTGTCTTCATTGTGTTGATGATTCAAGGCTCTACTAGCTAGCTAAACCACCAAACTTTCAGATAAATCAGTTGACCAACTCCTTCCAGGGTGCAAGTCTCAATTTATTGACCTATTGCCAAATTAACAGTCTTTGACTGATACACTGAACCCAGCGAGGTGGGAATTGGTCATCTGATAGACTCACAAATGCACCTTGAGTGACGTGTGACCCAAAATCACAGCATCATTGGTGACGTGAGCCCCGTTTACTACAATATTCTCACAGTTGTGAGAAATAAAGCCAGAATTGCAATATAATCTCATAATTAAGACTTTCTTTCTCAAAAATGGATGATATAAACTTACAATTGTGTGCATTAAAGCCAGAATTGCAATATAAACTCATAATTCAGGCTTTCTTTCTCAAAAATGGATGAAATAAACTTACAATTGTGAGTTTATAAGCCAGAAATGCAATATAAACTCATAATTCAGGCTTTCTTTCTCAAAAAATTGATGATATATACTCACAATTGTGAGAAATGAAGCCTGAATTGCAATATAAACTCATAATTCAGGCTTTCTTTCTCAAAAATGGATGAAATAAACTTACAATTGTGAGTTTATAAGCCAGAATTGCAATATAAACTCATAATTCAGGCTTTCTTTCTCAAAAAATTGATGATACATGCTCACAATTGTGAGAAATAAAGCCAGAATTGCAATATAAACTCATAATTCAGGCTTTCTTTCTCAAAAATGGATGATATAAACTTACAATTGTGAGAAATAAAGCCTGAATTGCAATATAAACTCATAATTCAGGCTTTCTTTCTCAAAAAATTGATGATATATACTCACAATTGTGAGAAATTAAGCCAGAATTGCAATATAAACTCATAATTCAGGCTTTCTTTCACAAAAATGGATAACATAAACTCACAATTGTGAGAAATAAAGCCAGAATTGCAATATAAACTCATAATTCAGGCTTTCTTTCTCAAAAATGGATGATATATTCTCACAGTTGTGAGAAATAAAGCCAGAATTGCAATATGAACTGATAATTCAGGCTTTCTTTCTCAACAATGGATGCTATAAACTTCCAGTTGTGAGCATTAAAGCCAGAATTGCAATATAAACTCATAATTGAGGCTTTCTTTCTCAAAAATGGATGATATAAACTTACAATTGTGAGCATTAAAGCCAGAATTGCAATATAAACTCATAATTGAGGCTTTCTTTCTCAAAAATGGATGATATAAACTTACAATTGTGAGCATTAAAGCCAGAATTGCAAAATTAACTCATAATTCAGGCTTTCTTTCTCAGAAGTGGATGATATATACTCACAATTGTGAGAAATAAAGCCAGAATTGCAATATAAACTCATAATTTAGGCTTACTTTGACAAAAATGGATAACATAAACTCACAATTGTGAGAAATAAAGCCAGAATTGCAATATAAACTCATAATTCAGGCTTTCTTTCTCAGAAATGGATGATATATACTCACAGTTGTGAGAAATAAAGCCAGAATTGCAATATGAACTGATAATTCAGGCTTTCTTTCTCAACAATGGATGATATAAACTTCCAGTTGTGAGCATTAAAGCCAGAATTGCAATATAAACTCATAATTGAGGCTTTCTTTCTCAAAAATGGATGATATAAACTTCCAGTTGTGAGCATTAAAGCCAGAATTGCAATATAAACTCATAATTGAGGCTTTCTTTCTCAAAAATGGATGATATAAACTTACAATTGTGAGAAATAAAGCCTGAATTGCAATATAAACTCATAATTCAGGCTTTCTTTCTCAAAAAATTGAAGATACATGCTCACAATTGTGAGAAATAAAGCCAGAATTGCAATATAAACTCATAATTCAGGCTTTCTTTCTCAAAAATGGATGATATAAACTTACAATTGTGAGAAATAAAGCCTGAATTGCAATATAAACTCATAATTCAGGCTTTCTTTCTCAAAAAATTGATGATATATACTCACAATTGTGAGAAATTAAGCCAGAATTGCAATATAAACTCATAATTCAGGCTTTCTTTCACAAAAATGGATAACATAAACTCACAATTGTGAGAAATAAAGCCAGAATTGCAATATAAACTCATAATTCAGGCTTTCTTTCTCAAAAATGGTTGAAATAAACTTACAATTGTGAGTTTATAAGCCAGAATTGCAATATAAACTCAGAATTCAGGCTTTCTTTCTCAAAAAATTGATGATATATACTCACAATTGTGAGAAATAAAGCCAGAATTGCAATATAAACTCATAATTCAGGCTTTCTTTCTCAAAAATGCATGAAATAAACTTACAATTGTGAGTTTATAAGCCAGAATTGCAATATAAACTCATAATTCAGGCTTTCTTTCTCAAAAAATTGATGATACATGCTCACAATTGTGAGAAATAAAGCCAGAATTGCAATATAAACTCATAATTCAGGCTTTCTTTCTCAAAAATGGATGAAATAAACTTACAATTGTGAGAAATAAAGCCTGAATTGCAATATAAACTCATAATTCAGGCTTTCTTTCTCAAAAAATTGATGATATATACTCACAATTGTGAGAAGTAAAGCCAGAATTGCAATATGAACTGATAATTCAGGCTTTCTTTCTCAACAATGGATGATATAAACTTACAATTGTGAGCATTAAAGCCAGAATTGCAATATAAACTCATAATTCAGGCTTTCTTTCTCAGAAATGGGTGATATATACTAACAATTGTGAGAAATTAAGCCAGAATTGCAAAATAAACTCATAATTCAGGCTTTCTTTCTCAGAAGTGGATGATATATACTCACAATTGTGAGAAATAAAGCCAGAATTGCAATATAAACTCATAATTCAGGCTTTCTTTCTCAGAAATGGGTGATATATACTCACAATTGTGAGAAATAAAGCCAGAATTGCAATATAAACTCATAATTCAGGCTTTCTTTCTCAGAAATGGATGATATAACCTAGCAATTGTGAGCAATAAAGCCAGAATTACAATATAAACTCATAATTTAGGCTTTCTTTCTCAAAATTGGATAACATAAACTCACAATTGTGAGAAATAAAGCCATAATTGCAATATAAACTCATAATTCAGGCTTTCTTTCTCAGAAATGGATGATATATACTCACAATTGTCAGAAATAAAGCCAGAATTGCAATATAATTTTTATAATTCAGGCTTTCTTTCTCAGAAATGGGTCATATATATACTCACAATTGTGAGAAATAAAGCCAGAATTGCAATATGAACTCATAATTCAGGCTTTCTTTCTCAGGAATGGATGATATAAACCCGCAATTGTGAGCAATAAAGCCAGAATTGCAATTTAAACCCATATTTCCGGCTTTCTTTCTCAAAAATGGATGATATGTCCTCACAATTGTGAGAAACAAAGCCAGAATTGCAAAATTAACTCATAATTCAGGCTTTCTTTCTCAGAAATGGATGATATATACTCACAATTGTGAGAAATAAAGCCAGAATTGCAATATAAACTCATAATTTAGGCTTACTTCGACAAAAATGGATAACATAAACTCACAATTGTGAGAAATAAAGCCAGAATTGCAATATAAACTCATAAATCAGGCTTTCTTTCTCAGAAATGGATGATATATACTCACAGTTGTGAGAAATAAAGCCAGAATTGCAATATGAACTCATAATTGAGGCTTTCTTTCTCAAAAATGGATTATATAAACTTACAATTGTGAGCATTAAAGCCAGAATTGCAATATAAACTCATAATTGAGGCTTTCTTTCTCAAAAATGGATGATATAAACTTACAATTGTGAGCATTAAAGCCAGAATTGCAAAATTAACTCATAATTCAGGCTTTCTTTCTCAGAAATGGATGATATATACTCACAATTGTGAGAAATAAAGCCAGAATTGCAATATAAACTTATAATTTAGGCTTACTTTGACAAAAATGGATAACATAAACTCACAATTGTGAGAAATAAAGCCTGAATTGCAATATAAACTCATAATTCAGGCTTTCTTTCTCAAAAAATTGAAGATACATGCTCACAATTGTGAGAAATAAAGCCAGAATTGCAATATAAACTCATAATTCAGGCTTTCTTTCTCAAAAATGGATGATATAAACTTACAATTGTGAGAAATAAAGCCTGAATTGCAATATAAACTCATAATTCAGGCTTTCTTTCTCAAAAAATTGATGATATATACTCACAATTGTGAGAAATTAAGCCAGAATTGCAATATAAACTCATAATTCAGGCTTTCTTTCACAAAAATGGATAACATAAACTCACAATTGTGAGAAATAAAGCCAGAATTGCAATATAAACTCATAATTCAGGCTTTCTTTCTCAAAAATGGATGATATATTCTCACAGTTGTGAGAAATAAAGCCAGAATTGCAATATAATCTCATAATTAAGACTTTCTTTCTCAAACATGGATGATATAAACTTACAATTGTGAGCATTAAAGCCAGAATTGCAATATAAACTCATAATTCAGGCTTTCTTTCTCAAAAATGGATGAAATAAACTTACAATTGTGAGTTTATAAGCCAGAATTGCAATATAAACTCAGAATTCAGGCTTTCTTTCTCAAAAAATTGATGATATATACTCACAATTGTGAGAAATAAAGCCAGAATTGCAATATAAACTCATAATTCAGGCTTTCTTTCTCAAAAATGGATAACTTAAACTCACAATTGTGAGAAATAAAGCCAGAATTGCAATATAAACTCATCATTCAGGCTTTCTTTCTCAAAAATGGATAACTTAAACTCACAATTGTGAGAAATAAAGCCAGAATTGCAATATAAACTCATAATTAAGGCTTTCTTTCTCAAAAATGGATGATATAAACTTACAATTGTGAGCATTAAAGCCAGAATTGCAATATAAACTCACAATTCAGGCTTTCTTTCTCAGAAATGGATGATATATACTCACAATTGTGAGAAATAAAGCCAGAATTGCAATATAAACTCATAATTCAGACTTTCTTTCTCAAAAATGGATGATATAAACTTACAATTGTGAGCATTAAAGCCAGAATTGCAATATAAACTCATAATTCAGGCTTTCTTTCTCAAAAATGGATGAAATAAACTTACAATTATGAGTTTATAAGCCAGAATTGCAATATAAACTCATAATTCAGGCTTTCTTTCTCAAAAAATTGATGATACATGCTCACAATTGTGAGAAATAAAGCCAGAATTGCAATATAAACTCATAATTCAGGCTTTCTTTCACAAAAATGGATAACATAAACTCACAATTGTGAGAAATAAAGCCAGAATTGCAATATAAACTCATAATTCAGGCTTTCTTTCTCAAAAATGGATGATATATTCTCACAGTTGTGAGAAATAAAGCCAGAATTGCAATATAATCTCATAATTAAGACTTTCTTTCTCAAAAATGGATGATATAAACTTACAATTGTGTGCATTAAAGCCAGAATTGCAATATAAACTCATAATTCAGGCTTTCTTTCTCAAAAATGGATGAAATAAACTTACAATTGTGAGTTTATAAGCCAGAAATGCAATATAAACTCATAATTCAGGCTTTCTTTCTCAAAAAATTGATGATATATACTCACAATTGTGAGAAATGAAGCCTGAATTGCAATATAAACTCATAATTCAGGCTTTCTTTCTCAAAAATGGATGAAATAAACTTACAATTGTGAGTTTATAAGCCAGAATTGCAATATAAACTCATAATTCAGGCTTTCTTTCTCAAAAAATTGATGATACATGCTCACAATTGTGAGAAATAAAGCCAGAATTGCAATATAAACTCATAATTCAGGCTTTCTTTCTCAAAAATGGATGATATAAACTTACAATTGTGAGAAATAAAGCCTGAATTGCAATATAAACTCATAATTCAGGCTTTCTTTCTCAAAAAATTGATGATATATACTCACAATTGTGAGAAATTAAGCCAGAATTGCAATATAAACTCATAATTCAGGCTTTCTTTCACAAAAATGGATAACATAAACTCACAATTGTGAGAAATAAAGCCAGAATTGCAATATAAACTCATAATTCAGGCTTTCTTTCTCAAAAATGGATGATATATTCTCACAGTTGTGAGAAATAAAGCCAGAATTGCAATATGAACTGATAATTCAGGCTTTCTTTCTCAACAATGGATGCTATAAACTTCCAGTTGTGAGCATTAAAGCCAGAATTGCAATATAAACTCATAATTGAGGCTTTCTTTCTCAAAAATGGATGATATAAACTTACAATTGTGAGCATTAAAGCCAGAATTGCAATATAAACTCATAATTGAGGCTTTCTTTCTCAAAAATGGATGATATAAACTTACAATTGTGAGCATTAAAGCCAGAATTGCAAAATTAACTCATAATTCAGGCTTTCTTTCTCAGAAGTGGATGATATATACTCACAATTGTGAGAAATAAAGCCAGAATTGCAATATAAACTCATAATTCAGACTTTCTTTCTCAAAAATGGATAACATAAACTAACAATTGTGAGAAATAAAGCCCGAATTGCAATATAAACTCATAATTCAGGCTTTCTTTCTCAAAAATGGATGAAATAAACTTACAATTGTGAGTTTATAAGCCAGAATTGCAATATAAACTCAGAATTCAGGCTTTCTTTCTCAAAAAATTTGATGATATATACTCACAATTGTGAGAAATAAAGCCAGAATTGCAATATAAACTCATAATTCAGGCTTTCTTTCTCAAAAATGGATAACTTAAACTCACAATTGTGAGAAATAAAGTCAGAATTGCAATATAAACTCATCATTCAGGCTTTCTTTCTCAAAAATGGATAACTTAAACTCACAATTGTGAGAAATAAAGCCAGAATTGCAATATAAACTCATAATTAAGGCTTTCTTTCTCAAAAATGGATGATATAAACTTATAATTGTGAGCATTAAAGCCAGAATTGCAATATAAACTCACAATTCAGGCTTTCTTTCTCAGAAATGGATGATATATACTCACAATTGTGAGAAATAAAGCCAGAATTGCAATATAAACTCATAATTCAGACTTTCTTTCTCAAAAATGGATGATATAAACTTACAATTGTGAGCATTAATGCCAGAATTGCAATATAAACTCATAATTCAGGCTTTCTTTCTCAAAAATGGATGAAATAAACTTACAATTGTGAGTTTATAAGCCAGAATTGCAATATAAACTCATAATTCAGGCTTTCTTTCTCAAAAAATTGATGATACATGCTCACAATTGTGAGAAATAAAGCCAGAATTGCAATATAAACTCATAATTCAGGCTTTCTTTCTCAAAAATGGATGATATAAACTTACAATTGAGAGAAATAAAGCCTGAATTGCAATATAAACTCATAATTCAGGCTTTCTTTCTCAAAAAATTGATGATATATACTCACAATTGTGAGAAATTAAGCCAGAATTGCAATATAAACTCATAATTCAGGCTTTCTTTCACAAAAATAGATAACATAAACTCACAATTGTGAGAAATAAAGCCAGAATTGCAATATAAACTCATAATTCAGGCTTTCTTTCTCAAAAATGGATGATATATTCTCACAGTTGTGAGAAATAAAGCCAGAATTGCAATATAATCTCATAATTAAGACTTTCTTTCTCAAAAATGGATGATATAAACTTACAATTGTGAGCATTAAAGCCAGAATTGCAATATAAACTCATAATTCAGGCTTTCTTTCTCAAAAATGGATGATATAAACTTACAATTGTGAGTTTATAAGCCAGAATTGCAATATAAACTCATAATTCAGGCTTTCTTTCTCAAAAATTTGATGATACATGCTCACAATTGTGAGAAATAAAGCCAGAATTGCAATATAAACTCATAATTCAGGCTTTCTTTCTCAAAAATGGATGATATAAACTTACAATTGTGAGAAATAAAGCCTGAATTGCAATATAAACTCATAATTCAGGCTTTCTTTCACAAAAATGGATAACATAAACTCACAATTGTGAGAAATAAAGCCAGAATTGCAATATAAACTCATAATTCAGGCTTTCTTTCTCAAAAATGGATGATATATTCTCACAGTTGTGAGAAATAAAGCCAGAATTGCAATATAATCTCATAATTAAGACTTTCTTTCTCAAAAATGGATGATATAAACTTACAATTGTGTGCATTAAAGCCAGAATTGCAATATAAACTCATAATTCAGGCTTTCTTTCTCAAAAATGGATGAAATAAACTTACAATTGTGAGTTTATAAGCCAGAAATGCAATATAAACTCATAATTCAGGCTTTCTTTCTCAAAAAATTGATGATATATACTCACAATTGTGAGAAATGAAGCCTGAATTGCAATATAAACTCATAATTCAGGCTTTCTTTCTCAAAAATGGATGAAATAAACTTACAATTGTGAGTTTATAAGCCAGAATTGCAATATAAACTCATAATTCAGGCTTTCTTTCTCAAAAAATTGATGATACATGCTCACAATTGTGAGAAATAAAGCCAGAATTGCAATATAAACTCATAATTCAGGCTTTCTTTCTCAAAAAATTGATGATATATACTCACAATTGTGAGAAATTAAGCCAGAATTGCAATATAAACTCATAATTCAGGCTTTCTTTCACAAAAATGGATAACATAAACTCACAATTGTGAGAAATAAAGCCAGAATTGCAATATAAACTCATAATTCAGGCTTTCTTTCTCAAAAATGGATGATATATTCTCACAGTTGTGAGAAATAAAGCCAGAATTGCAATATAATCTCATAATTAAGACTTTCTTTCTCAAAAATGGATGATATAAACTTACAATTGTGTGCATTAAAGCCAGAATTGCAATATAAACTCATAATTCAGGCTTTCTTTCTCAAAAATGGATGAAATAAACTTACAATTGTGAGTTTATAAGCCAGAAATGCAATATAAACTCATAATTCAGGCTTTCTTTCTCAAAAAATTGATGATATATACTCACAATTGTGAGAAATGAAGCCTGAATTGCAATATAAACTCATAATTCAGGCTTTCTTTCTCAAAAATGGATGAAATAAACTTACAATTGTGAGTTTATAAGCCAGAATTGCAATATAAACTCATAATTCAGGCTTTCTTTCTCAAAAAATTGATGATACATGCTCACAATTGTGAGAAATAAAGCCAGAATTGCAATATAAACTCATAATTCAGGCTTTCTTTCTCAAAAATGGATGATATAAACTTACAATTGTGAGAAATAAAGCCTGAATTGCAATATAAACTCATAATTCAGGCTTTCTTTCTCAAAAAATTGATGATATATACTCACAATTGTGAGAAATTAAGCCAGAATTGCAATATAAACTCATAATTCAGGCTTTCTTTCACAAAAATGGATAACATAAACTCACAATTGTGAGAAATAAAGCCAGAATTGCAATATAAACTCATAATTCAGGCTTTCTTTCTCAAAAATGGATGATATATTCTCACAGTTGTGAGAAATAAAGCCAGAATTGCAATATGAACTGATAATTCAGGCTTTCTTTCTCAACAATGGATGCTATAAACTTCCAGTTGTGAGCATTAAAGCCAGAATTGCAATATAAACTCATAATTGAGGCTTTCTTTCTCAAAAATGGATGATATAAACTTACAATTGTGAGCATTAAAGCCAGAATTGCAATATAAACTCATAATTGAGGCTTTCTTTCTCAAAAATGGATGATATAAACTTACAATTGTGAGCATTAAAGCCAGAATTGCAAAATTAACTCATAATTCAGGCTTTCTTTCTCAGAAGTGGATGATATATACTCACAATTGTGAGAAATAAAGCCAGAATTGCAATATAAACTCATAATTTAGGCTTACTTTGACAAAAATGGATAACATAAACTCACAATTGTGAGAAATAAAGCCAGAATTGCAATATAAACTCATAATTCAGGCTTTCTTTCTCAGAAATGGATGATATATACTCACAGTTGTGAGAAATAAAGCCAGAATTGCAATATGAACTGATAATTCAGGCTTTCTTTCTCAACAATGGATGATATAAACTTCCAGTTGTGAGCATTAAAGCCAGAATTGCAATATAAACTCATAATTGAGGCTTTCTTTCTCAAAAATGGATGATATAAACTTCCAGTTGTGAGCATTAAAGCCAGAATTGCAATATAAACTCATAATTGAGGCTTTCTTTCTCAAAAATGGATGATATAAACTTACAATTGTGAGCATTAAAGCCAGAATTGCAAAATTAACTCATAATTCAGGCTTTCTTTCTCAGAAGTGGATGATATATACTCACAATTGTGAGAAATAAAGCCAGAATTGCAATATAAACTCATAATTTAGGCTTACTTTGACAAAAATGGATAACATAAACTCACAATTGTGAGAAATAAAGCCTGAATTGCAATATAAACTCATAATTCAGGCTTTCTTTCTCAAAAAATTGAAGATACATGCTCACAATTGTGAGAAATAAAGCCAGAATTGCAATATAAACTCATAATTCAGGCTTTCTTTCTCAAAAATGGATGATATAAACTTACAATTGTGAGAAATAAAGCCTGAATTGCAATATAAACTCATAATTCAGGCTTTCTTTCTCAAAAAATTGATGATATATACTCACAATTGTGAGAAATTAAGCCAGAATTGCAATATAAACTCATAATTCAGGCTTTCTTTCACAAAAATGGATAACATAAACTCACAATTGTGAGAAATAAAGCCAGAATTGCAATATAAACTCATAATTCAGGCTTTCTTTCTCAAAAATGAATGATATATTCTCACAGTTGTGAGAAATAAAGCCAGAATTGCAATATAATCTCATAATTAAGACTTTCTTTCTCAAAAATGGATGATATAAACTTACAATTGTGAGCATTAAAGCCAGAATTGCAATATAAACTCATAATTCAGGCTTTCTTTCTCAAAAATGGATGAAATAAACTTACAATTGTGAGTTTATAAGCCAGAATTGCAATATAAACTCAGAATTCAGGCTTTCTTTCTCAAAAAATTGATGATATATACTCACAATTGTGAGAAATAAAGCCAGAATTGCAATATAAACTCATAATTCAGGCTTTCTTTCTCAAAAATGCATGAAATAAACTTACAATTGTGAGTTTATAAGCCAGAATTGCAATATAAACTCATAATTCAGGCTTTCTTTCTCAAAAAATTGATGATACATGCTCACAATTGTGAGAAATAAAGCCAGAATTGCAATATAAACTCATAATTCAGGCTTTCTTTCTCAAAAATGGATGAAATAAACTTACAATTGTGAGAAATAAAGCCTGAATTGCAATATAAACTCATAATTCAGGCTTTCTTTCTCAAAAAATTGATGATATATACTCACAATTGTGAGAAGTAAAGCCAGAATTGCAATATGAACTGATAATTCAGGCTTTCTTTCTCAACAATGGATGATATAAACTTACAATTGTGAGCATTAAAGCCAGAATTGCAATATAAACTCATAATTCAGGCTTTCTTTCTCAGAAATGGGTGATATATACTAACAATTGTGAGAAATTAAGCCAGAATTGCAAAATAAACTCATAATTCAGGCTTTCTTTCTCAGAAGTGGATGATATATACTCACAATTGTGAGAAATAAAGCCAGAATTGCAATATAAACTCATAATTCAGGCTTTCTTTCTCAGAAATGGGTGATATATACTCACAATTGTGAGAAATAAAGCCAGAATTGCAATATAAACTCATAATTCAGGCTTTCTTTCTCAGAAATGGATGATATAACCTAGCAATTGTGAGCAATAAAGCCAGAATTACAATATAAACTCATAATTTAGGCTTTCTTTCTCAAAATTGGATAACATAAACTCACAATTGTGAGAAATAAAGCCATAATTGCAATATAAACTCATAATTCAGGCTTTCTTTCTCAGAAATGGATGATATATACTCACAATTGTCAGAAATAAAGCCAGAATTGCAATATAATTTTTATAATTCAGGCTTTCTTTCTCAGAAATGGGTCATATATATACTCACAATTGTGAGAAATAAAGCCAGAATTGCAATATGAACTCATAATTCAGGCTTTCTTTCTCAGGAATGGATGATATAAACCCGCAATTGTGAGCAATAAAGCCAGAATTGCAATTTAAACCCATATTTCCGGCTTTCTTTCTCAAAAATGGATGATATGTCCTCACAATTGTGAGAAACAAAGCCAGAATTGCAAAATTAACTCATAATTCAGGCTTTCTTTCTCAGAAATGGATGATATATACTCACAATTGTGAGAAATAAAGCCAGAATTGCAATATAAACTCATAATTTAGGCTTACTTCGACAAAAATGGATAACATAAACTCACAATTGTGAGAAATAAAGCCAGAATTGCATTATAAACTCATAATTCAGGCTTTCTTTCTCAGAAATGGATGATATATACTCACAGTTGTGAGAAATAAAGCCAGAATTGCAATATGAACTGATAATTCAGGCTTTCTTTCTCAACAATGGATGATATAAACTTCCAGTTGTGAGCATTAAAGCCAGAATTGCAATATAAACTCATAATTGAGGCTTTCTTTCTCAAAAATGGATGATATAAACTTACAATTGTGAGCATTAAAGCCAGAATTGCAATATAAACTCATAATTGAGGCTTTCTTTCTCAAAAATGGATGATATAAACTTACAATTGTGAGCATTAAAGCCAGAATTGCAAAATTAACTCATAATTCAGGCTTTCTTTCTCAGAAATGGATGATATATACTCACAATTGTGAGAAATAAAGCCAGAATTGCAATATAAACTCATAATTTAGGCTTACTTTGACAAAAATGGATAACATAAACTCACAATTGTGAGAAATAAAGCCTGAATTGCAATATAAACTCATAATTCAGGCTTTCTTTCTCAAAAAATTGAAGATACATGCTCACAATTGTGAGAAATAAAGCCAGAATTGCAATATAAACTCATAATTCAGGCTTTCTTTCTCAAAAATGGATGATATAAACTTACAATTGTGAGAAATAAAGCCTGAATTGCAATATAAACTCATAATTCAGGCTTTCTTTCTCAAAAAATTGATGATATATACTCACAATTGTGAGAAATTAAGCCAGAATTGCAATATAAACTCATAATTCAGGCTTTCTTTCACAAAAATGGATAACATAAACTCACAATTGTGAGAAATAAAGCCAGAATTGCAATATAAACTCATAATTCAGGCTTTCTTTCTCAAAAATGGATGATATATTCTCACAGTTGTGAGAAATAAAGCCAGAATTGCAATATAATCTCATAATTAAGACTTTCTTTCTCAAACATGGATGATATAAACTTACAATTGTGAGCATTAAAGCCAGAATTGCAATATAAACTCATAATTCAGGCTTTCTTTCTCAAAAATGGATGAAATAAACTTACAATTGTGAGTTTATAAGCCAGAATTGCAATATAAACTCAGAATTCAGGCTTTCTTTCTCAAAAAATTGATGATATATACTCACAATTGTGAGAAATAAAGCCAGAATTGCAATATAAACTCATAATTCAGGCTTTCTTTCTCAAAAATGGATAACTTAAACTCACAATTGTGAGAAATAAAGCCAGAATTGCAATATAAACTCATCATTCAGGCTTTCTTTCTCAAAAATGGATAACTTAAACTCACAATTGTGAGAAATAAAGCCAGAATTGCAATATAAACTCATAATTAAGGCTTTCTTTCTCAAAAATGGATGATATAAACTTACAATTGTGAGCATTAAAGCCAGAATTGCAATATAAACTCACAATTCAGGCTTTCTTTCTCAGAAATGGATGATATATACTCACAATTGTGAGAAATAAAGCCAGAATTGCAATATAAACTCATAATTCAGACTTTCTTTCTCAAAAATGGATGATATAAACTTACAATTGTGAGCATTAAAGCCAGAATTGCAATATAAACTCATAATTCAGGCTTTCTTTCTCAAAAATGGATGAAATAAACTTACAATTATGAGTTTATAAGCCAGAATTGCAATATAAACTCATAATTCAGGCTTTCTTTCTCAAAAAATTGATGATACATGCTCACAATTGTGAGAAATAAAGCCAGAATTGCAATATAAACTCATAATTCAGGCTTTCTTTCTCAAAAATGGATGATATAAACTTACAATTGTGAGAAATAAAGCCTGAATTGCAATATAAACTCATAATTCAGGCTTTCTTTCTCAAAAAATTGATGATATATACTCACAATTGTGAGAAATTAAGCCAGAATTGCAATATAAACTCATAATTCAGGCTTTCTTTCACAAAAATGGATAACATAAACTCACAATTGTGAGAAATAAAGCCAGAATTGCAATATAAACTCATAATTCAGGCTTTCTTTCTCAAAAATGGATGATATATTCTCACAGTTGTGAGAAATAAAGCCAGAATTGCAATATAATCTCATAATTAAGACTTTCTTTCTCAAAAATGGATGATATAAACTTACAATTGTGTGCATTAAAGCCAGAATTGCAATATAAACTCATAATTCAGGCTTTCTTTCTCAAAAATGGATGAAATAAACTTACAATTGTGAGTTTATAAGCCAGAAATGCAATATAAACTCATAATTCAGGCTTTCTTTCTCAAAAAATTGATGATATATACTCACAATTGTGAGAAATGAAGCCTGAATTGCAATATAAACTCATAATTCAGGCTTTCTTTCTCAAAAATGGATGAAATAAACTTACAATTGTGAGTTTATAAGCCAGAATTGCAATATAAACTCATAATTCAGGCTTTCTTTCTCAAAAAATTGATGATACATGCTCACAATTGTGAGAAATAAAGCCAGAATTGCAATATAAACTCATAATTCAGGCTTTCTTTCTCAAAAATGGATGATATAAACTTACAATTGTGAGAAATAAAGCCTGAATTGCAATATAAACTCATAATTCAGGCTTTCTTTCTCAAAAAATTGATGATATATACTCACAATTGTGAGAAATTAAGCCAGAATTGCAATATAAACTCATAATTCAGGCTTTCTTTCACAAAAATGGATAACATAAACTCACAATTGTGAGAAATAAAGCCAGAATTGCAATATAAACTCATAATTCAGGCTTTCTTTCTCAAAAATGGATGATATATTCTCACAGTTGTGAGAAATAAAGCCAGAATTGCAATATGAACTGATAATTCAGGCTTTCTTTCTCAACAATGGATGCTATAAACTTCCAGTTGTGAGCATTAAAGCCAGAATTGCAATATAAACTCATAATTGAGGCTTTCTTTCTCAAAAATGGATGATATAAACTTACAATTGTGAGCATTAAAGCCAGAATTGCAATATAAACTCATAATTGAGGCTTTCTTTCTCAAAAATGGATGATATAAACTTACAATTGTGAGCATTAAAGCCAGAATTGCAAAATTAACTCATAATTCAGGCTTTCTTTCTCAGAAGTGGATGATATATACTCACAATTGTGAGAAATAAAGCCAGAATTGCAATATAAACTCATAATTTAGGCTTACTTTGACAAAAATGGATAACATAAACTCACAATTGTGAGAAATAAAGCCAGAATTGCAATATAAACTCATAATTCAGGCTTTCTTTCTCAGAAATGGATGATATATACTCACAGTTGTGAGAAATAAAGCCAGAATTGCAATATGAACTGATAATTCAGGCTTTCTTTCTCAACAATTGATGATATAAACTTCCAGTTGTGAGCATTAAAGCCAGAATTGCAATATAAACTCATAATTGAGGCTTTCTTTCTCAAAAATGGATGATATAAACTTCCAGTTGTGAGCATTAAAGCCAGAATTGCAATATAAACTCATAATTCAGGCTTTCTTTCTCAAAAATGGATGAAATAAACTTACAATTGTGAGTTTATAAGCCAGAATTGAAATATAAACTCAGAATTCAGGCTTTCTTTCTCAAAAAATTGATGATATATACTCACAATTGTGAGAAATAAAGCCAGAATTGCAATATAAACTCATAATTCAGACTTTCTTTCTCAAAAATGGATAACATAAACTAACAATTGTGAGAAATAAAGCCTGAATTGCAATATAAACTCATAATTCAGGCTTTCTTTCTCAAAAATGGATGAAATAAACTTACAATTGTGAGTTTATAAGCCAGAATTGCAATATAAACTCAGAATTCAGGCTTTCTTTCTCAAAAAATTTGATGATATATACTCACAATTGTGAGAAATAAAGCCAGAATTGCAATATAAACTCATAATTCAGGCTTTCTTTCTCAAAAATGGATAACTTAAACTCACAATTGTGAGAAATAAAGTCAGAATTGCAATATAAACTCATCATTCAGGCTTTCTTTCTCAAAAATGGATAACTTAAACTCACAATTGTGAGAAATAAAGCCAGAATTGCAATATAAACTCATAATTAAGGCTTTCTTTCTCAAAAATGGATGATATAAACTTACAATTGTGAGCATTAAAGCCAGAATTGCAATATAAACTCACAATTCAGGCTTTCTTTCTCAGAAATGGATGATATATACTCACAATTGTGAGAAATAAAGCCAGAATTGCAATATAAACTCATAATTCAGACTTTCTTTCTCAAAAATGGATGATATAAACTTACAATTGTGAGCATTAATGCCAGAATTGCAATATAAACTCATAATTCAGGCTTTCTTTCTCAAAAATGGATGAAATAAACTTACAATTGTGAGTTTATAAGCCAGAATTGCAATATAAACTCATAATTCAGGCTTTCTTTCTCAAAAAATTGATGATACATGCTCACAATTGTGAGAAATAAAGCCAGAATTGCAATATAAACTCATAATTCAGGCTTTCTTTCTCAAAAATGGATGATATAAACTTACAATTGTGAGAAATAAAGCCTGAATTGCAATATAAACTCATAATTCAGGCTTTCTTTCTCAAAAAATTGATGATATATACTCACAATTGTGAGAAA
Organism: Garra rufa; assembly: GCF_049309525.1. Classification (NCBI taxonomy): domain Eukaryota; kingdom Metazoa; phylum Chordata; class Actinopteri; order Cypriniformes; family Cyprinidae; genus Garra; species Garra rufa. The sequence goes on from NW_027394276.1 coordinate 12,345,514, forward strand.
TTAAGCCAGAATTGCAATATAAACTCATAATTCAGGCTTTCTTTCACAAAAATAGATAACATAAACTCCCAATTGTGAGAAATAAAGCCAGAATTGCAATATAAACTCATAATTCAGGCTTTCTTTCTCAAAAATGGATGATATATTCTCACAGTTGTGAGAAATAAAGCCAGAATTGCAATATAATCTCATAATTAAGACTTTCTTTCTCAAAAATGGATGATATAAACTTACAATTGTGAGCATTAAAGCCAGAATTGCAATATAAACTCATAATTCAGGCTTTCTTTCTCAAAAATGGATGAAATAAACTTACAATTGTGAGTTTATAAGCCAGAATTGCAATATAAACTCATAATTCAGGCTTTCTTTCTCAAAAATGGATAACTTAAACTCACAATTGTGAGAAATAAAGCCAGAATTGCAATATAAACTCATAATTAAGGCTTTCTTTCTCAAAAATGGATGATATAAACTTACAATTGTGAGCATTAAAGCCAGAATTGCAATATAAACTCACAATTCAGGCTTTCTTTCTCAGAAATGGATGATATATACTCACAATTGTGAGAAATAAAGCCAGAATTGCAATATAAACTCATAATTCAGACTTTCTTTCTCAAAAATGGATGATATAAACTGACAATTGTGAGCATTAAAGCCAGAATTGCAATATAAACTCATAATTCAGGCTTTCTTTCTCAAAAATGGATGAAATAAACTTACAATTGTGAGTTTATAAGCCAGAATTGCAATATAAACTCATAATTCAGGCTTTCTTTCTCAAAAAATTGATGATACATGCTCACAATTGTGAGAAATAAAGCCAGAATTGCAATATAAACTCATAATTCAGGCTTTCTTTCTCAAAAATGGATGAAATAAACTTACAATTGTGAGAAATAAAGCCTGAATTGCAATATAAACTCATAATTCAGGCTTTCTTTCTCAAAAAATTGATGATATATACTCACAATTGTGAGAAGTAAAGCCAGAATTGCAATATGAACTGATAATTCAGGCTTTCTTTCTCAACAATGGATGATATAAACTTACAACTGTGAGCATTAAAGCCAGAATTGCAATATAAACTCATAATTCAGGCTTTCTTTCTCAGAAATGGGTGATATATACTCACAATTGTGAGAAATTAAGCCAGAATTGCAATATGAACTGATAATTCAGGCTTTCTTTCTCAACAATGGATGATATAAACTTACAATTGTGAGCATTAAAGCCATAATTGCAATATAAACTCATAATTCAGGCTTTCTTTCTCAGAAATGGATGATATAACCTAGCAATTGTGAGCAATAAAGCCAGAATTACAATATAAACTCATAATTTAGGCTTTCTTTCTCAAAATTGGATAACATAAACTCACAATTGTGAGAAATAAAGCCATAATTGCAATATGAACTCATAATTCAGGCTTTCTTTCTCAGAAATGGATGATATATACTCACAATTGTCAGAAATAAAGCCAGAATTGCAATATAATTTTTATAATTCAGGCTTTCTTTCTCAGAAATGGGTCATATATATACTCACAATTGTGAGAAATAAAGCCAGAATTGCAATATGAACTCATAATTCAGGCTTTCTTTCTCAAAAATGGATGATATAAACCCGCAATTGTGAGCAATAAAGCCAGAATTGCAATTTAAACCCATATTTCCGGCTTTCTTTCTCAAAAATGGATGATATGTCCTCACAATTGTGAGAAACAAAGCCAGAATTGCAAAATTAACTCATAATTCAGGCTTTCTTTCTCAGAAATGGATGATATATACTCACAATTGTGAGAAATAAAGCCAGAATTGCAATATAAACTCATAATTTAGGCTTACTTTGACAAAAATGGATAACATAAACTCACAATTGTGAGAAATAAAGCCAGAATTGCAATATAAACTCATAATTCAGGCTTTCTTTCTCAGAAATGGATGATATATACTCACAGTTGTGAGAAATAAAGCCAGAATTGCAATATGAACTGATAATTCAGGCTTTCTTTCTCAACAATGGATGATATAAACTTCCAGTTGTGAGCATTAAAGCCAGAATTGCAATATAAACTCATAATTGAGGCTTTCTTTCTCAAAAATGGATGATATAAACTTCCAGTTGTGAGCATTAAAGCCAGAATTGCAATATAAACTCATAATTGAGGCTTTCTTTCTCAAAAATGGATGATATAAACTTACAATTGTGAGCATTAAAGCCAGAATTGCAAAATTAACTCATAATTCAGGCTTTCTTTCTCAGAAGTGGATGATATATACTCACAATTGTGAGAAATAAAGCCAGAATTGCAATATAAACTCATAATTTAGGCTTACTTTGACAAAAATGGATAACATAAACTCACAATTGTGAGAAATAAAGCCTGAATTGCAATATAAACTCATAATTCAGGCTTTCTTTCTCAAAAAATTGAAGATACATGCTCACAATTGTGAGAAATAAAGCCAGAATTGCAATATAAACTCATAATTCAGGCTTTCTTTCTCAAAAATGGATGATATAAACTTACAATTGTGAGAAATAAAGCCTGAATTGCAATATAAACTCATAATTCAGGCTTTCTTTCTCAAAAAATTGATGATATATACTCACAATTGTGAGAAATTAAGCCAGAATTGCAATATAAACTCATAATTCAGGCTTTCTTTCACAAAAATGGATGACATAAACTCACAATTGTGAGAAATAAAGCCAGAATTGCAATATAAACTCATAATTCAGGCTTTCTTTCTCAAAAATGGATGATATATTCTCACAGTTGTGAGAAATAAAGCCAGAATTGCAATATAATCTCATAATTAAGACTTTCTTTCTCAAACATGGATGATATAAACTTACAATTGTGAGCATTAAAGCCAGAATTGCAATATAAACTCATAATTCAGGCTTTCTTTCTCAAAAATGGATGAAATAAACTTACAATTGTGAGTTTATAAGCCAGAATTGCAATATAAACTCAGAATTCAGGCTTTCTTTCTCAAAAAATTGATGATATATACTCACAATTGTGAGAAATAAAGCCAGAATTGCAATATAAACTCATAATTCAGGCTTTCTTTCTCAAAAATGGATAACTTAAACTCACAATTGTGAGAAATAAAGCCAGAATTGCAATATAAACTCATCATTCAGGCTTTCTTTCTCAAAAATGGATAACTTAAACTCACAATTGTGAGAAATAAAGCCAGAATTGCAATATAAACTCATAATTAAGGCTTTCTTTCTCAAAAATGGATGATATAAACTTACAATTGTGAGCATTAAAGCCAGAATTGCAATATAAACTCACAATTCAGGCTTTCTTTCTCAGAAATGGATGATATATACTCACAATTATGAGAAATAAAGCCAGAATTGCAATATAAACTCATAATTCAGACTTTCTTTCTCAAAAATAGATGATATAAACTTACAATTGTGAGTTTATAAGCCAGAATTGCAATATAAACTCATAATTCAGGCTTTCTTTCTCAAAAAATTGATGATACATGCTCACAATTGTGAGAAATAAAGCCAGAATTGCAATATAAACTCATAATTCAGGCTTTCTTTCTCAAAAATGGATGAAATAAACTTACAATTGTGAGAAATAAAGCCTGAATTGCAATATAAACTCATAATTCAGGCTTTCTTTCTCAAAAAATTGATGATATATACTCACAATTGTGAGAAGTAAAGCCAGAATTGCAATATGAACTGATAATTCAGGCTTTCTTTCTCAACAATGGATGATATAAACTTACGACTGTGAGCATTAAAGCCAGAATTGCAATATAAACTCATAATTCAGGCTTTCTTTCTCAGAAATGGGTGATATATACTCACAATTGTGAGAAATTAAGCCAGAATTGCAAAATAAACTCATAATTCAGGCTTTCTTTCTCAGAAGTGGATGATATATACTCACAATTGTGAGAAATAAAGCCAGAATTGCAATATAAACTCATAATTCAGGCTTTCTTTCTCAGAAATGGGTGATATATACTCACAATTGTGAGAAATAAAGCCAGAATTGCAATATAAACTCATAATTCAGGCTTTCTTTCTCAGAAATGGATGATATAACCTAGCAATTGTGAGCAATAAAGTCAGAATTACAATATAAACTCATAATTTAGGCTTTCTTTCTCAAAATTGGATAACATAAACTCACAATTGTGAGAAATAAAGCCATAATTGCAATATAAACTCATAATTCAGGCTTTCTTTCTCAGAAATGGATGATATATACTCACAATTGTCAGAAATAAAGCCAGAATTGCAATATAATTTTTATAATTCAGGCTTTCTTTCTCAGAAATGGGTCATATATATACTCACAATTGTGAGAAATAAAGCCAGAATTGCAATATGAACTCATAATTCAGGCTTTCTTTCTCAGGAATGGATGATATAAACCCGCAATTGTGAGCAATAAAGCCAGAATTGCAATTTAAACCCATATTTCCGGCTTTCTTTCTCAAAAATGGATGATATATTCTCACAATTGTGAGAAACAAAGCCAGAATTGCAAAATTAACTCATAATTCAGGCTTTCTTTCTCAGAAATGGATGATATATACTCACAATTGTGAGAAATAAAGCCAGAATTGCAATATAAACTCATAATTTAGGCTTACTTTGACAAAAATGGATAACATAAACTCACAATTGTGAGAAATTAAGCCAGAATTGCAATATAATCTCATAATTAAGACTTTCTTTCTCAAAAAATTGATGATATATACTCACAATTGTGAGAAATAAAGCCAGAATTGCAATATAAACTCATAATTCAGGCTTTCTTTCTCAAAAATGGATAACTTAAACTCACAATTGTGAGAAATAAAGCCAGAATTGCAATATAAACTCATCATTCAGGCTTTCTTTCTCAAAAATGGATAACTTAAACTCACAATTGTGAGAAATAAAGCCAGAATTGCAATATAAACTCATAATTAAGGCTTTCTTTCTCAAAAATGGATGATATAAACTTACAATTGTGAGCATTAAAGCCAGAATTGCAATATAAACTCACAATTCAGGCTTTCTTTCTCAGAAATGGATGATATATACTCACAATTGTGAGAAATAAAGCCAGAATTGCAATATAAACTCATAATTCAGACTTTCTTTCTCAAAAATGGATGATATAAACTTACAATTGTGAGCATTAAAGCCAGAATTGCAATATAAACTCATAATTCAGGCTTTCTTTCTCAAAAATGGATGAAATAAACTTACAATTGTGAGTTTATAAGCCAGAATTGCAATATAAACTCATAATTCAGGCTTTCTTTCTCAAAAAATTGATGATACATGCTCACAATTGTGAGAAATAAAGCCAGAATTGCAATATAAACTCATAATTCAGGCTTTCTTTCTCAAAAATGGATGATATAAACTTACAATTGTGAGAAATAAAGCCTGAATTGCAATATAAACTCATAATTCAGGCTTTCTTTCTCAAAAAATTGATGATATATACTCACAATTGTGAGAAATTAAGCCAGAATTGCAATATAAACTCATAATTCAGGCTTTCTTTCACAAAAATGGATAACATAAACTCACAATTGTGAGAAATAAAGCCAGAATTGCAATATAAACTCATAATTCAGGCTTTCTTTCTCAAAAATGGATGATATATTCTCACAGTTGTGAGAAATAAAGCCAGAATTGCAATATAATCTCATAATTAAGACTTTCTTTCTCAAAAATGGATGATATAAACTTACAATTGTGTGCATTAAAGCCAGAATTGCAATATAAACTCATAATTCAGGCTTTCTTTCTCAAAAATGGATGAAATAAACTTACAATTGTGAGTTTATAAGCCAGAAATGCAATATAAACTCATAATTCAGGCTTTCTTTCTCAAAAAATTGATGATATATACTCACAATTGTGAGAAATGAAGCCTGAATTGCAATATAAACTCATAATTCAGGCTTTATTTCTCAAAAATGGATGAAATAAACTTACAATTGTGAGTTTATAAGCCAGAATTGCAATATAAACTCATAATTCAGGCTTTCTTTCTCAAAAAATTGATGATACATGCTCACAATTGTGAGAAATAAAGCCAGAATTGCAATATAAACTCATAATTCAGGCTTTCTTTCTCAGAAATGGATGATATAACCTAGCAATTGTGAGCAATAAAGCCAGAATTACAATATAAACTCATAATTTAGGCTTTCTTTCTCAAAATTGGATAACATAAACTCACAATTGTGAGAAATAAAGCCATAATTGCAATATGAACTCATAATTCAGGCTTTCTTTCTCAGAAATGGATGATATATACTCACAATTGTCAGAAATAAAGCCAGAATTGCAATATAATTTTTATAATTCAGGCTTTCTTTCTCAGAAATGGGTCATATATATACTCACAATTGTGAGAAATAAAGCCAGAATTGCAATATGAACTCATAATTCAGGCTTTCTTTCTCAGGAATGGATGATATAAACCCGCAATTGTGAGCAATAAAGCCAGAATTGCAATTTAAACCCATATTTCCGGCTTTCTTTCTCAAAAATGGATGATATGTCCTCACAATTGTGAGAAACAAAGCCAGAATTGCAAAATTAACTCATAATTCAGGCTTTCTTTCTCAGAAATGGATGATATATACTCACAATTGTGAGAAATAAAGCCAGAATTGCAATATAAACTCATAATTTAGGCTTACTTTGACAAAAATGGATAACATAAACTCACAATTGTGAGAAATAAAGCCAGAATTGCAATATAAACTCATAATTCAGGCTTTCTTTCTCAAAAAATTGATGATATATACTCACAATTGTGAGAAATAAAGCCAGAATTGCAATATAAACTCATAATTCAGGCTTTCTTTCTCAAAAATGGATAACTTAAACTCACAATTGTGAGAAATAAAGCCAGAATTGCAATATAAACTCATCATTCAGGCTTTCTTTCTCAAAAATGGATAACTTAAACTCACAATTGTGAGAAATAAAGCCAGAATTGCAATATAAACTCATAATTAAGGCTTTCTTTCTCAAAAATGGATGATATAAACTTACAATTGTGAGCATTAAAGCCAGAATTGCAATATAAACTCACAATTCAGGCTTTCTTTCTCAGAAATGGATGATATATACTCACAATTGTGAGAAATAAAGCCAGAATTGCAATATAAACTCATAATTCAGACTTTCTTTCTCAAAAATGGATGATATAAACTTACAATTGTGAGCATTAAAGCCAGAATTGCAATATAAACTCATAATTCAGGCTTTCTTTCTCAAAAATGGATGAAATAAACTTACAATTGTGAGTTTATAAGCCAGAATTGCAATATAAACTCATAATTCAGGCTTTCTTTCTCAAAAAATTGATGATACATGCTCACAATTGTGAGAAATAAAGCCAGAATTGCAATATAAACTCATAATTCAGGCTTTCTTTCTCAAAAATGGATGATATAAACTTACAATTGTGAGAAATAAAGCCTGAATTGCAATATAAACTCATAATTCAGGCTTTCTTTCTCAAAAAATTGATGATATATACTCACAATTGTGAGAAATTAAGCCAGAATTGCAATATAAACTCATAATTCAGGCTTTCTTTCACAAAAATGGATAACATAAACTCACAATTGTGAGAAATAAAGCCAGAATTGCAATATAAACTCATAATTCAGGCTTTCTTTCTCAAAAATGGATGATATATTCTCACAGTTGTGAGAAATAAAGCCAGAATTGCAATATAATCTCATAATTAAGACTTTCTTTCTCAAAAATGGATGATATAAACTTACAATTGTGTGCATTAAAGCCAGAATTGCAATATAAACTCATAATTCAGGCTTTCTTTCTCAAAAATGGATGAAATAAACTTACAATTGTGAGTTTATAAGCCAGAAATGCAATATAAACTCATAATTCAGGCTTTCTTTCTCAAAAAATTGATGATATATACTCACAATTGTGAGAAATGAAGCCTGAATTGCAATATAAACTCATAATTCAGGCTTTCTTTCTCAAAAATGGATGAAATAAACTTACAATTGTGAGTTTATAAGCCAGAATTGCAATATAAACTCATAATTCAGGCTTTCTTTCTCAAAAAATTGATGATACATGCTCACAATTGTGAGAAATAAAGCCAGAATTGCAATATAAACTCATAATTCAGGCTTTCTTTCTCAGAAATGGATGATATAACCTAGCAATTGTGAGCAATAAAGCCAGAATTACAATATAAACTCATAATTTAGGCTTTCTTTCTCAAAATTGGATAACATAAACTCACAATTGTGAGAAATAAAGCCATAATTGCAATATGAACTCATAATTCAGGCTTTCTTTCTCAGAAATGGATGATATATACTCACAATTGTCAGAAATAAAGCCAGAATTGCAATATAATTTTTATAATTCAGGCTTTCTTTCTCAGAAATGGGTCATATATATACTCACAATTGTGAGAAATAAAGCCAGAATTGCAATATGAACTCATAATTCAGGCTTTCTTTCTCAGGAATGGATGATATAAACCCGCAATTGTGAGCAATAAAGCCAGAATTGCAATTTAAACCCATATTTCCGGCTTTCTTTCTCAAAAATGGATGATATGTCCTCACAATTGTGAGAAACAAAGCCAGAATTGCAAAATTAACTCATAATTCAGGCTTTCTTTCTCAGAAATGGATGATATATACTCACAATTGTGAGAAATAAAGCCAGAATTGCAATATAAACTCATAATTTAGGCTTACTTTGACAAAAATGGATAACATAAACTCACAATTGTGAGAAATAAAGCCAGAATTGCAATATAAACTCATAATTCAGGCTTTCTTTCTCAGAAATGGATGATATATACTCACAGTTGTGAGAAATAAAGCCAGAATTGCAATATGAACTGATAATTCAGGCTTTCTTTCTCAACAATGGATGATATAAACTTCCAGTTGTGAGCATTAAAGCCAGAATTGCAATATAAACTCATAATTGAGGCTTTCTTTCTCAAAAATGGATGATATAAACTTACAATTGTGAGCATTAAAGCCAGAATTGCAAAATTAACTCATAATTCAGGCTTTCTTTCTCAGAAGTGGATGATATATACTCACAATTGTGAGAAATAAAGCCAGAATTGCAATATAAACTCATAATTTAGGCTTACTTTGACAAAAATGGATAACATAAACTCACAATTGTGAGAAATAAAGCCTGAATTGCAATATAAACTCATAATTCAGGCTTTCTTTCTCAAAAAATTGAAGATACATGCTCACAATTGTGAGAAATAAAGCCAGAATTGCAATATAAACTCATAATTCAGGCTTTCTTTCTCAAAAATGGATGATATAAACTTACAATTGTGAGAAATAAAGCCTGAATTGCAATATAAACTCATAATTCAGGCTTTCTTTCTCAAAAAATTGATGATATATACTCACAATTGTGAGAAATTAAGCCAGAATTGCAATATAAACTCATAATTCAGGCTTTCTTTCACAAAAATGGATAACATAAACTCACAATTGTGAGAAATAAAGCCAGAATTGCAATATAAACTCATAATTCAGGCTTTCTTTCTCAAAAATGGATGATATATTCTCACAGTTGTGAGAAATAAAGCCAGAATTGCAATATAATCTCATAATTAAGACTTTCTTTCTCAAACATGGCTGATATAAACTTACAATTGTGAGCATTAAAGCCAGAATTGCAATATAAACTCATAATTCAGGCTTTCTTTCTCAAAAATGGATGAAATAAACTTACAATTGTGAGTTTATAAGCCAGAATTGCAATATAAACTCAGAATTCAGGCTTTCTTTCTCAAAAAATTGATGATATATACTCACAATTGTGAGAAATAAAGCCAGAATTGCAATATAAACTCATAATTCAGGCTTTCTTTCTCAAAAATGGATAACTTAAACTCACAATTGTGAGAAATAAAGCCAGAATTGCAATATAAACTCATCATTCAGGCTTTCTTTCTCAAAAATGGATAACTTAAACTCACAATTGTGAGAAATAAAGCCAGAATTGCAATATAAACTCATAATTAAGGCTTTCTTTCTCAAAAATGGATGATATAAACTTACAATTGTGAGCATTAAAGCCAGAATTGCAATATAAACTCACAATTCAGGCTTTCTTTCTCAGAAATGGATGATATATACTCACAATTGTGAGAAATAAAGCCAGAATTGCAATATAAACTCATAATTCAGACTTTCTTTCTCAAAAATAGATGATATAAACTTACAATTGTGAGTTTATAAGCCAGAATTGCAATATAAACTCATAATTCAGGCTTTCTTTCTCAAAAAATTGATGATACATGCTCACAATTGTGAGAAATAAAGCCAGAATTGCAATATAAACTCATAATTCAGGCTTTCTTTCTCAAAAATGGATGAAATAAACTTACAATTGTGAGAAATAAAGCCTGAATTGCAATATAAACTCATAATTCAGGCTTTCTTTCTCAAAAAATTGATGATATATACTCACAATTGTGAGAAGTAAAGCCAGAATTGCAATATGAACTGATAATTCAGGCTTTCTTTCTCAACAATGGATGATATAAACTTACGACTGTGAGCATTAAAGCCAGAATTGCAATATAAACTCATAATTCAGGCTTTCTTTCTCAGAAATGGGTGATATATACTCACAATTGTGAGAAATTAAGCCAGAATTGCAAAATAAACTCATAATTCAGGCTTTCTTTCTCAGAAGTGGATGATATATACTCACAATTGTGAGAAATAAAGCCAGAATTGCAATATAAACTCATAATTCAGGCTTTCTTTCTCAGAAATGGGTGATATATACTCACAATTGTGAGAAATAAAGCCAGAATTGCAATATAAACTCATAATTCAGGCTTTCTTTCTCAGAAATGGATGATATAACCTAGCAATTGTGAGCAATAAAGTCAGAATTACAATATAAACTCATAATTTAGGCTTTCTTTCTCAAAATTGGATAACATAAACTCACAATTGTGAGAAATAAAGCCATAATTGCAATATAAACTCATAATTCAGGCTTTCTTTCTCAGAAATGGATGATATATACTCACAATTGTCAGAAATAAAGCCAGAATTGCAATATAATTTTTATAATTCAGGCTTTCTTTCTCAGAAATGGGTCATATATATACTCACAATTGTGAGAAATAAAGCCAGAATTGCAATATGAACTCATAATTCAGGCTTTCTTTCTCAGGAATGGATGATATAAACCCGCAATTGTGAGCAATAAAGCCAGAATTGCAATTTAAACCCATATTTCCGGCTTTCTTTCTCAAAAATGGATGATATATTCTCACAATTGTGAGAAACAAAGCCAGAATTGCAAAATTAACTCATAATTCAGGCTTTCTTTCTCAGAAATGGATGATATATACTCACAATTGTGAGAAATAAAGCCAGAATTGCAATATAAACTCATAATTTAGGCTTACTTTGACAAAAATGGATAACATAAACTCACAATTGTGAGAAATTAAGCCAGAATTGCAATATAATCTCATAATTAAGACTTTCTTTCTCAAAAAATTGATGATATATACTCACAATTGTGAGAAATAAAGCCAGAATTGCAATATAAACTCATAATTCAGGCTTTCTTTCTCAAAAATGGATAACTTAAACTCACAATTGTGAGAAATAAAGCCAGAATTGCAATATAAACTCATCATTCAGGCTTTCTTTCTCAAAAATGGATAACTTAAACTCACAATTGTGAGAAATAAAGCCAGAATTGCAATATAAACTCATAATTAAGGCTTTCTTTCTCAAAAATGGATGATATAAACTTACAATTGTGAGCATTAAAGCCAGAATTGCAATATAAACTCACAATTCAGGCTTTCTTTCTCAGAAATGGATGATATATACTCACAATTGTGAGAAATAAAGCCAGAATTGCAATATAAACTCATAATTCAGACTTTCTTTCTCAAAAATGGATGATATAAACTTACAATTGTGAGCATTAAAGCCAGAATTGCAATATAAACTCATAATTCAGGCTTTCTTTCTCAAAAATGGATGAAATAAACTTACAATTGTGAGTTTATAAGCCAGAATTGCAATATAAACTCATAATTCAGGCTTTCTTTCTCAAAAAATTGATGATACATGCTCACAATTGTGAGAAATAAAGCCAGAATTGCAATATAAACTCATAATTCAGGCTTTCTTTCTCAAAAATGGATGATATAAACTTACAATTGTGAGAAATAAAGCCTGAATTGCAATATAAACTCATAATTCAGGCTTTCTTTCTCAAAAAATTGATGATATATACTCACAATTGTGAGAAATTAAGCCAGAATTGCAATATAAACTCATAATTCAGGCTTTCTTTCACAAAAATGGATAACATAAACTCACAATTGTGAGAAATAAAGCCAGAATTGCAATATAAACTCATAATTCAGGCTTTCTTTCTCAAAAATGGATGATATATTCTCACAGTTGTGAGAAATAAAGCCAGAATTGCAATATAATCTCATAATTAAGACTTTCTTTCTCAAAAATGGATGATATAAACTTACAATTGTGTGCATTAAAGCCAGAATTGCAATATAAACTCATAATTCAGGCTTTCTTTCTCAAAAATGGATGAAATAAACTTACAATTGTGAGTTTATAAGCCAGAAATGCAATATAAACTCATAATTCAGGCTTTCTTTCTCAGAAAATTGATGATATATACTCACAATTGTGAGAAATGAAGCCTGAATTGCAATATAAACTCATAATTCAGGCTTTCTTTCTCAAAAATGGATGAAATAAACTTACAATTGTGAGTTTATAAGCCAGAATTGCAATATAAACTCATAATTCAGGCTTTCTTTCTCAAAAAATTGATGATACATGCTCACAATTGTGAGAAATAAAGCCAGAATTGCAATATAAACTCATAATTCAGGCTTTCTTTCTCAAAAATGGATGATATAAACTTACAATTGTGAGAAATAAAGCCTGAATTGCAATATAAACTCATAATTCAGGCTTTCTTTCTCAAAAAATTGATGATATATACTCACAATTGTGAGAAATTAAGCCAGAATTGCAATATAAACTCATAATTCAGGCTTTCTTTCACAAAAATGGATAACATAAACTCACAATTGTGAGAAATAAAGCCAGAATTGCAATATAAACTCATAATTCAGGCTTTCTTTCTCAAAAATGGATGATATATTCTCACAGTTGTGAGAAATAAAGCCAGAATTGCAATATGAACTGATAATTCAGGCTTTCTTTCTCAACAATGGATGCTATAAACTTCCAGGTATGAGCATTAAAGCCAGAATTGCAATATAAACTCATAATTGAGGCTTTCTTTCTCAAAAATGGATGATATAAACTTACAATTGTGAGCATTAAAGCCAGAATTGCAATATAAACTCATAATTGAGGCTTTCTTTCTCAAAAATGGATGATATAAACTTACAATTGTGAGCATTAAAGCCAGAATTGCAAAATTAACTCATAATTCAGGCTTTCTTTCTCAGAAGTGGATGATATATACTCACAATTGTGAGAAATAAAGCCAGAATTGCAATATAAACTCATAATTTAGGCTTACTTTGACAAAAATGGATAACATAAACTCACAATTGTGAGAAATAAAGCCAGAATTGCAATATAAACTCATAATTCAGGCTTTCTTTCTCAGAAATGGATGATATATACTCACAGTTGTGAGAAATAAAGCCAGAATTGCAATATGAACTGATAATTCAGGCTTTCTTTCTCAACAATGGATGATATAAACTTCCAGTTGTGAGCATTAAAGCCAGAATTGCAATATAAACTCATAATTGAGGCTTTCTTTCTCAAAAATGGATGATATAAACTTCCAGTTGTGAGCATTAAAGCCAGAATTGCAATATAAACTCATAATTCAGGCTTTCTTTCTCAAAAATGGATGAAATAAACTTACAATTGTGAGTTTATAAGCCAGAATTGAAATATAAACTCAGAATTCAGGCTTTCTTTCTCAAAAAATTGATGATATATACTCACAATTGTGAGAAATAAAGCCAGAATTGCAATATAAACTCATAATTCAGACTTTCTTTCTCAAAAATGGATAACATAAACTAACAATTGTGAGAAATAAAGCCTGAATTGCAATATAAACTCATAATTCAGGCTTTCTTTCTCAAAAATGGATGAAATAAACTTACAATTGTGAGTTTATAAGCCAGAATTGCAATATAAACTCAGAATTCAGGCTTTCTTTCTCAAAAAATTGATGATATATACTCACAATTGTGAGAAATAAAGCCAGAATTGCAATATAAACTCATAATTCAGGCTTTCTTTCTCAAAAATGGATAACTTAAACTCACAATTGTGAGAAATAAAGTCAGAATTGCAATATAAACTCATAATTCAGGCTTTCTTTCTCAGAAATGGATGATATAACCTAGCAATTGTGAGCAATAAAGCCAGAATTACAATATAAACTCGTAATTTAGGCTTTCTTTCTCAAAATTGGATAACATAAACTCACAATTGTGAGAAATAAAGCCATAATTGCAATATAAACTCATAATTCAGGCTTTCTTTCTCAGAAATGGATGATATATACTCACAATTGTCAGAAATAAAGCCAGAATTGCAATATAATTTTTATAATTCAGGCTTTCTTTCTCAGAAATGGGTCATATATATACTCACAATTGTGAGAAATAAAGCCAGAATTGCAATATGAACTCATAATTCAGGCTTTCTTTCTCAGGAATGGATGATATAAACCCGCAATTGTGAGCAATAAAGCCAGAATTGCAATTTAAACCCATATTTCCGGCTTTCTTTCTCAAAAATGGATGATATGTCCTCACAATTGTGAGAAACAAAGCCAGAATTGCAAAATTAACTCATAATTCAGGCTTTCTTTCTCAGAAATGGATGATATATACTCACAATTGTGAGAAATAAAGCCAGAATTGCAATATAAACTCATAATTTAGGCTTACTTTGACAAAAATGGATAACATAAACTCACAATTGTGAGAAATAAAGCCAGAATTGCAATATAAACTCATAATTCAGGCTTTCTTTCTCAGAAATGGATGATATATACTCACAGTTGTGAGAAATAAAGCCAGAATTGCAATATGAACTGATAATTCAGGCTTTCTTTCTCAACAATGGATGATATAAACTTCCAGTTGTGAGCATTAAAGCCAGAATTGCAATATAAACTCATAATTGAGGCTTTCTTTCTCAAAAATGGATGATATAAACTTACAATTGTGAGCATTAAAGCCAGAATTGCAATATAAACTCATAATTGAGGCTTTCTTTCTCAAAAATGGATGATATAAACTTACAATTGTGAGCATTAAAGCCAGAATTGCAAAATTAACTCATAATTCAGGCTTTCTTTCTCAGAAATGGATGATATATACTCACAATTGTGAGAAATAAAGCCAGAATTGCAATATAAACTCATAATTTAGGCTTACTTTGACAAAAATGGATAACATAAACTCACAATTGTGAGAAATAAAGCCTGAATTGCAATATAAACTCATAATTCAGGCTTTCTTTCTCAAAAAATTGAAGATACATGCTCACAATTGTGAGAAATAAAGCCAGAATTGCAATATAAACTCATAATTCAGGCTTTCTTTCTCAAAAATGGATGATATAAACTTACAATTGTGAGAAATAAAGCCTGAATTGCAATATAAACTCATAATTCAGGCTTTCTTTCTCAAAAAATTGATGATATATACTCACAATTGTGAGAAATTAAGCCAGAATTGCAATATAAACTCATAATTCAGGCTTTCTTTCACAAAAATGGATAACATAAACTCACAATTGTGAGAAATAAAGCCAGAATTGCAATATAAACTCATAATTCAGGCTTTCTTTCTCAAAAATGGATGATATATTCTCACAGTTGTGAGAAATAAAGCCAGAATTGCAATATAATCTCATAATTAAGACTTTCTTTCTCAAACATGGATGATATAAACTTACAATTGTGAGCATTAAAGCCAGAATTGCAATATAAACTCATAATTCAGGCTTTCTTTCTCAAAAATGGATGAAATAAACTTACAATTGTGAGTTTATAAGCCAGAATTGCAATATAAACTCAGAATTCAGGCTTTCTTTCTCAAAAAATTGATGATATATACTCACAATTGTGAGAAATAAAGCCAGAATTGCAATATAAACTCATAATTCAGGCTTTCTTTCTCAAAAATGGATAACTTAAACTCACAATTGTGAGAAATAAAGCCAGAATTGCAATATAAACTCATCATTCAGGCTTTCTTTCTCAAAAATGGATAACTTAAACTCACAATTGTGAGAAATAAAGCCAGAATTGCAATATAAACTCATAATTAAGGCTTTCTTTCTCAAAAATGGATGATATAAACTTACAATTGTGAGCATTAAAGCCAGAATTGCAATATAAACTCACAATTCAGGCTTTCTTTCTCAGAAATGGATGATATATACTCACAATTGTGAGAAATAAAGCCAGAATTGCAATATAAACTCATAATTCAGACTTTCTTTCTCAAAAATGGATGATATAAACTTACAATTGTGAGCATTAAAGCCAGAATTGCAATATAAACTCATAATTCAGGCTTTCTTTCTCAAAAATGGATGAAATAAACTTACAATTGTGAGTTTATAAGCCAGAATTGCAATATAAACTCATAATTCAGGCTTTCTTTCTCAAAAATTTGATGATACATGCTCACAATTGTGAGAAATAAAGCCAGAATTGCAATATAAACTCATAATTCAGGCTTTCTTTCTCAAAAATGGATGATATAAACTTACAATTGTGAGAAATAAAGCCTGAATTGCAATATAAACTCATAATTCAGGCTTTCTTTCACAAAAATGGATAACATAAACTCACAATTGTGAGAAATAAAGCCAGAATTGCAATATAAACTCATAATTCAGGCTTTCTTTCTCAAAAATGGATGAAATAAACTTACAATTGTGAGTTTATAAGCCAGAATTGCAATATAAACTCATAATTCAGGCTTTCTTTCTCAAAAAATTGATGATACATGCTCACAATTGTGAGAAATAAAGCCAGAATTGCAATATAAACTCATAATTCAGGCTTTCTTTCTCAAAAAATTGATGATATATACTCACAATTGTGAGAAATTAAGCCAGAATTGCAATATAAACTCATAATTCAGGCTTTCTTTCACAAAAATGGATAACATAAACTCACAATTGTGAGAAATAAAGCCAGAATTGCAATATAAACTCATAATTCAGGCTTTCTTTCTCAAAAATGGATGATATATTGTAGTGAACAACGGTCGAAATGGCATTCCAAGGATCAGTTTATGGCAGGCCCCCTTCCCTATCTGCCAGGGTGGAGGGAGATGTGCCACACTGTGATTGGATCTTGGTTGAGGAACATAAACAAATGTTCAGAAACATCAGATAAGATGCCAAGACAACTACCAGACACCTCTAACAGAACAGGAAGAGAGACCTTCTGCACTTACGACCACCTAAGAGAGGACTTCTCATTGGACTACGGATTGACCCTCTCCAATCCTAAGGTTTGGGAATGACTGCCATAAAAATTCCTTCAGAACTCTGGATGCAACAGCAGTGGCCGAAACAAAGAAGGCCACAAAGATCCATCCAAATCCATTCATACATATGTTTGGAGAACTTAAATTGATGTAAACTGCAACAGATTCACTTCACCCTTTGATAAAGTACAGTGTATGTTGATGGCCATTGACTGTTAACCTAACAGTTCACAGAAGCAGGCGTATTAACATATTGTGATATTAATAAGTGATTGTTTAACAGTTTTCTATCATGTTTGGACTCTTTTTGCTCCTCATAATGTGGGTAACAATTTGAAAGAGGTTTGGTAAAGAAATGTTGCATTGGGTAAATTGTAAAAGACACTGTCTAACTTTGTACTCTACTATATGCAAATGAGTTCCACACTAGGGCGGGTAACACCATGGCCACCTCAGACACAAGTGGCCAATCACATTCCTGGAATGGAGAGGCGCTAGATTCCAATCTCCTCCTCATCAAAAAGAGATAAAGGTAGCCTCCGAAAAGACACTCCTTGTACTGCGTCTAAGACCCGTAAGGGAAGAGACATTAACAGTTACACCGTACTGCGTCTAAGACCCGTAAGGGAAGAGACATTAACAGTTACACCGTACTGCGTCTAAGACCCGTAAGGGAAGAGACATTAACAGTTACACCGTACTGCGTCTAAGTCCCGTAAGGGAAGAGACATTAACAGCTACACCGTTCTGAGTCTGAACCCCGCAAGGTTAAGACATTAGCAGATACAAGGTCCTGAGTTTCTGGCCTGACGAGGAAAGAGACTTCAAGACAGCTAAGGATCCACTCAGCTCTTGAGTAAACCTTCTATACTGAATTCGGCTGCCCTTCAGTTTCAAAGGACCCAGCAGTGACGGACCCCGTCTGACTCCTGCCACTCCGAAAGCAGCGCAGCCCAGTCCGCAAAGGACCTCCACATTGGCAGACAGTGCCTTGAACACACGGATCCTCAACGACGCAGCCCTGCTGCAAAGGACCCTGTGAGAATCCATCTGACCCAGCTGCCCGGTCCACACCCTAAGGACCCTCTTTGGCACAACAGAAGTCAAGCATCCTCCAGGTCAGCGCCTCGACGGCTACCGGAACGCAACTCTGTGCCCTCCCCACTATATGCAAACCGCATCACCAGTGGAAGACGTCTCTGCCGCCGGACTGATCACCCGACCAAGTGGAACGTAACTATAAACTTACCAAACCTCTTTCCTAAAGACCTTGGCTTAGTTTATACCTGCAGCCTATGTTTTCTAACCTGTTTAGATAACATTTACTTGTGGTCAGCATTACAAATGATAGCTATATTGTTTGTTCCAAGATAAATACGCAGTTATTTATCATTAAACCTACCAGAGCCATTAAGTGGGTTTCCCATAGACAACATTACCATAGAAACCTCTTATATTGCTACTTTCAGCTCAACAGCATTGCATTCTGCCATTCTGCGTTCATTCCATTTTGTTAGTTTCTACACTTTATTTGGTATCTTCTTTCACATTTAGTTGCCTATTATCTATTAGTAGTGTGTATTCATTTATTGGTTTATCATTAGTGTTGTATTTACTCTTGCATATCTGTTGTTAATAAATTTAAGTAATTTTATTACAATTGTGTCTTCATTGTGTTGATGATTCAAGGCTCTACTAGCTAGCTAAACCACCAAACTTTCAGATAAATCAGTTGACCAACTCCTTCCAGGGTGCAAGTCTCAATTTATTGACCTATTGCCAAATTAACAGTCTTTGACTGATACACTGAACCCAGCGAGGTGGGAATTGGTCATCTGATAGACTCACAAATGCACCTTGAGTGACGTGTGACCCAAAATCACAGCATCATTGGTGACGTGAGCCCCGTTTACTACAATATTCTCACAGTTGTGAGAAATAAAGCCAGAATTGCAATATAATCTCATAATTAAGACTTTCTTTCTCAAAAATGGATGATATAAACTTACAATTGTGTGCATTAAAGCCAGAATTGCAATATAAACTCATAATTCAGGCTTTCTTTCTCAAAAATGGATGAAATAAACTTACAATTGTGAGTTTATAAGCCAGAAATGCAATATAAACTCATAATTCAGGCTTTCTTTCTCAAAAAATTGATGATATATACTCACAATTGTGAGAAATGAAGCCTGAATTGCAATATAAACTCATAATTCAGGCTTTCTTTCTCAAAAATGGATGAAATAAACTTACAATTGTGAGTTTATAAGCCAGAATTGCAATATAAACTCATAATTCAGGCTTTCTTTCTCAAAAAATTGATGATACATGCTCACAATTGTGAGAAATAAAGCCAGAATTGCAATATAAACTCATAATTCAGGCTTTCTTTCTCAAAAATGGATGATATAAACTTACAATTGTGAGAAATAAAGCCTGAATTGCAATATAAACTCATAATTCAGGCTTTCTTTCTCAAAAAATTGATGATATATACTCACAATTGTGAGAAATTAAGCCAGAATTGCAATATAAACTCATAATTCAGGCTTTCTTTCACAAAAATGGATAACATAAACTCACAATTGTGAGAAATAAAGCCAGAATTGCAATATAAACTCATAATTCAGGCTTTCTTTCTCAAAAATGGATGATATATTCTCACAGTTGTGAGAAATAAAGCCAGAATTGCAATATGAACTGATAATTCAGGCTTTCTTTCTCAACAATGGATGCTATAAACTTCCAGTTGTGAGCATTAAAGCCAGAATTGCAATATAAACTCATAATTGAGGCTTTCTTTCTCAAAAATGGATGATATAAACTTACAATTGTGAGCATTAAAGCCAGAATTGCAATATAAACTCATAATTGAGGCTTTCTTTCTCAAAAATGGATGATATAAACTTACAATTGTGAGCATTAAAGCCAGAATTGCAAAATTAACTCATAATTCAGGCTTTCTTTCTCAGAAGTGGATGATATATACTCACAATTGTGAGAAATAAAGCCAGAATTGCAATATAAACTCATAATTTAGGCTTACTTTGACAAAAATGGATAACATAAACTCACAATTGTGAGAAATAAAGCCAGAATTGCAATATAAACTCATAATTCAGGCTTTCTTTCTCAGAAATGGATGATATATACTCACAGTTGTGAGAAATAAAGCCAGAATTGCAATATGAACTGATAATTCAGGCTTTCTTTCTCAACAATGGATGATATAAACTTCCAGTTGTGAGCATTAAAGCCAGAATTGCAATATAAACTCATAATTGAGGCTTTCTTTCTCAAAAATGGATGATATAAACTTCCAGTTGTGAGCATTAAAGCCAGAATTGCAATATAAACTCATAATTGAGGCTTTCTTTCTCAAAAATGGATGATATAAACTTACAATTGTGAGCATTAAAGCCAGAATTGCAAAATTAACTCATAATTCAGGCTTTCTTTCTCAGAAGTGGATGATATATACTCACAATTGTGAGAAATAAAGCCAGAATTGCAATATAAACTCATAATTTAGGCTTACTTTGACAAAAATGGATAACATAAACTCACAATTGTGAGAAATAAAGCCTGAATTGCAATATAAACTCATAATTCAGGCTTTCTTTCTCAAAAAATTGAAGATACATGCTCACAATTGTGAGAAATAAAGCCAGAATTGCAATATAAACTCATAATTCAGGCTTTCTTTCTCAAAAATGGATGATATAAACTTACAATTGTGAGAAATAAAGCCTGAATTGCAATATAAACTCATAATTCAGGCTTTCTTTCTCAAAAAATTGATGATATATACTCACAATTGTGAGAAATTAAGCCAGAATTGCAATATAAACTCATAATTCAGGCTTTCTTTCACAAAAATGGATAACATAAACTCACAATTGTGAGAAATAAAGCCAGAATTGCAATATAAACTCATAATTCAGGCTTTCTTTCTCAAAAATGGTTGAAATAAACTTACAATTGTGAGTTTATAAGCCAGAATTGCAATATAAACTCAGAATTCAGGCTTTCTTTCTCAAAAAATTGATGATATATACTCACAATTGTGAGAAATAAAGCCAGAATTGCAATATAAACTCATAATTCAGGCTTTCTTTCTCAAAAATGCATGAAATAAACTTACAATTGTGAGTTTATAAGCCAGAATTGCAATATAAACTCATAATTCAGGCTTTCTTTCTCAAAAAATTGATGATACATGCTCACAATTGTGAGAAATAAAGCCAGAATTGCAATATAAACTCATAATTCAGGCTTTCTTTCTCAAAAATGGATGAAATAAACTTACAATTGTGAGAAATAAAGCCTGAATTGCAATATAAACTCATAATTCAGGCTTTCTTTCTCAAAAAATTGATGATATATACTCACAATTGTGAGAAGTAAAGCCAGAATTGCAATATGAACTGATAATTCAGGCTTTCTTTCTCAACAATGGATGATATAAACTTACAATTGTGAGCATTAAAGCCAGAATTGCAATATAAACTCATAATTCAGGCTTTCTTTCTCAGAAATGGGTGATATATACTAACAATTGTGAGAAATTAAGCCAGAATTGCAAAATAAACTCATAATTCAGGCTTTCTTTCTCAGAAGTGGATGATATATACTCACAATTGTGAGAAATAAAGCCAGAATTGCAATATAAACTCATAATTCAGGCTTTCTTTCTCAGAAATGGGTGATATATACTCACAATTGTGAGAAATAAAGCCAGAATTGCAATATAAACTCATAATTCAGGCTTTCTTTCTCAGAAATGGATGATATAACCTAGCAATTGTGAGCAATAAAGCCAGAATTACAATATAAACTCATAATTTAGGCTTTCTTTCTCAAAATTGGATAACATAAACTCACAATTGTGAGAAATAAAGCCATAATTGCAATATAAACTCATAATTCAGGCTTTCTTTCTCAGAAATGGATGATATATACTCACAATTGTCAGAAATAAAGCCAGAATTGCAATATAATTTTTATAATTCAGGCTTTCTTTCTCAGAAATGGGTCATATATATACTCACAATTGTGAGAAATAAAGCCAGAATTGCAATATGAACTCATAATTCAGGCTTTCTTTCTCAGGAATGGATGATATAAACCCGCAATTGTGAGCAATAAAGCCAGAATTGCAATTTAAACCCATATTTCCGGCTTTCTTTCTCAAAAATGGATGATATGTCCTCACAATTGTGAGAAACAAAGCCAGAATTGCAAAATTAACTCATAATTCAGGCTTTCTTTCTCAGAAATGGATGATATATACTCACAATTGTGAGAAATAAAGCCAGAATTGCAATATAAACTCATAATTTAGGCTTACTTCGACAAAAATGGATAACATAAACTCACAATTGTGAGAAATAAAGCCAGAATTGCAATATAAACTCATAATTCAGGCTTTCTTTCTCAGAAATGGATGATATATACTCACAGTTGTGAGAAATAAAGCCAGAATTGCAATATGAACTCATAATTGAGGCTTTCTTTCTCAAAAATGGATTATATAAACTTACAATTGTGAGCATTAAAGCCAGAATTGCAATATAAACTCATAATTGAGGCTTTCTTTCTCAAAAATGGATGATATAAACTTACAATTGTGAGCATTAAAGCCAGAATTGAAAAATTAACTCATAATTCAGGCTTTCTTTCTCAGAAATGGATGATATATACTCACAATTGTGAGAAATAAAGCCAGAATTGCAATATAAACTTATAATTTAGGCTTACTTTGACAAAAATGGATAACATAAACTCACAATTGTGAGAAATAAAGCCTGAATTGCAATATAAACTCATAATTCAGGCTTTCTTTCTCAAAAAATTGAAGATACATGCTCACAATTGTGAGAAATAAAGCCAGAATTGCAATATAAACTCATAATTCAGGCTTTCTTTCTCAAAAATGGATGATATAAACTTACAATTGTGAGAAATAAAGCCTGAATTGCAATATAAACTCATAATTCAGGCTTTCTTTCTCAAAAAATTGATGATATATACTCACAATTGTGAGAAATTAAGCCAGAATTGCAATATAAACTCATAATTCAGGCTTTCTTTCACAAAAATGGATAACATAAACTCACAATTGTGAGAAATAAAGCCAGAATTGCAATATAAACTCATAATTCAGGCTTTCTTTCTCAAAAATGGATGATATATTCTCACAGTTGTGAGAAATAAAGCCAGAATTGCAATATAATCTCATAATTAAGACTTTCTTTCTCAAACATGGATGATATAAACTTACAATTGTGAGCATTAAAGCCAGAATTGCAATATAAACTCATAATTCAGGCTTTCTTTCTCAAAAATGGATGAAATAAACTTACAATTGTGAGTTTATAAGCCAGAATTGCAATATAAACTCAGAATTCAGGCTTTCTTTCTCAAAAAATTGATGATATATACTCACAATTGTGAGAAATAAAGCCAGAATTGCAATATAAACTCATAATTCAGGCTTTCTTTCTCAAAAATGGATAACTTAAACTCACAATTGTGAGAAATAAAGCCAGAATTGCAATATAAACTCATCATTCAGGCTTTCTTTCTCAAAAATGGATAACTTAAACTCACAATTGTGAGAAATAAAGCCAGAATTGCAATATAAACTCATAATTAAGGCTTTCTTTCTCAAAAATGGATGATATAAACTTACAATTGTGAGCATTAAAGCCAGAATTGCAATATAAACTCACAATTCAGGCTTTCTTTCTCAGAAATGGATGATATATACTCACAATTGTGAGAAATAAAGCCAGAATTGCAATATAAACTCATAATTCAGACTTTCTTTCTCAAAAATGGATGATATAAACTTACAATTGTGAGCATTAAAGCCAGAATTGCAATATAAACTCATAATTCAGGCTTTCTTTCTCAAAAATGGATGAAATAAACTTACAATTATGAGTTTATAAGCCAGAATTGCAATATAAACTCATAATTCAGGCTTTCTTTCTCAAAAAATTGATGATACATGCTCACAATTGTGAGAAATAAAGCCAGAATTGCAATATAAACTCATAATTCAGGCTTTCTTTCACAAAAATGGATAACATAAACTCACAATTGTGAGAAATAAAGCCAGAATTGCAATATAAACTCATAATTCAGGCTTTCTTTCTCAAAAATGGATGATATATTCTCACAGTTGTGAGAAATAAAGCCAGAATTGCAATATAATCTCATAATTAAGACTTTCTTTCTCAAAAATGGATGATATAAACTTACAATTGTGTGCATTAAAGCCAGAATTGCAATATAAACTCATAATTCAGGCTTTCTTTCTCAAAAATGGATGAAATAAACTTACAATTGTGAGTTTATAAGCCAGAAATGCAATATAAACTCATAATTCAGGCTTTCTTTCTCAAAAAATTGATGATATATACTCACAATTGTGAGAAATGAAGCCTGAATTGCAATATAAACTCATAATTCAGGCTTTCTTTCTCAAAAATGGATGAAATAAACTTACAATTGTGAGTTTATAAGCCAGAATTGCAATATAAACTCATAATTCAGGCTTTCTTTCTCAAAAAATTGATGATACATGCTCACAATTGTGAGAAATAAAGCCAGAATTGCAATATAAACTCATAATTCAGGCTTTCTTTCTCAAAAATGGATGATATAAACTTACAATTGTGAGAAATAAAGCCTGAATTGCAATATAAACTCATAATTCAGGCTTTCTTTCTCAAAAAATTGATGATATATACTCACAATTGTGAGAAATTAAGCCAGAATTGCAATATAAACTCATAATTCAGGCTTTCTTTCACAAAAATGGATAACATAAACTCACAATTGTGAGAAATAAAGCCAGAATTGCAATATAAACTCATAATTCAGGCTTTCTTTCTCAAAAATGGATGATATATTCTCACAGTTGTGAGAAATAAAGCCAGAATTGCAATATGAACTGATAATTCAGGCTTTCTTTCTCAACAATGGATGCTATAAACTTCCAGTTGTGAGCATTAAAGCCAGAATTGCAATATAAACTCATAATTGAGGCTTTCTTTCTCAAAAATGGATGATATAAACTTACAATTGTGAGCATTAAAGCCAGAATTGCAATATAAACTCATAATTGAGGCTTTCTTTCTCAAAAATGGATGATATAAACTTACAATTGTGAGCATTAAAGCCAGAATTGCAAAATTAACTCATAATTCAGGCTTTCTTTCTCAGAAGTGGATGATATATACTCACAATTGTGAGAAATAAAGCCAGAATTGCAATATAAACTCATAATTCAGACTTTCTTTCTCAAAAATGGATAACATAAACTAACAATTGTGAGAAATAAAGCCCGAATTGCAATATAAACTCATAATTCAGGCTTTCTTTCTCAAAAATGGATGAAATAAACTTACAATTGTGAGTTTATAAGCCAGAATTGCAATATAAACTCAGAATTCAGGCTTTCTTTCTCAAAAAATTTGATGATATATACTCACAATTGTGAGAAATAAAGCCAGAATTGCAATATAAACTCATAATTCAGGCTTTCTTTCTCAAAAATGGATAACTTAAACTCACAATTGTGAGAAATAAAGTCAGAATTGCAATATAAACTCATCATTCAGGCTTTCTTTCTCAAAAATGGATAACTTAAACTCACAATTGTGAGAAATAAAGCCAGAATTGCAATATAAACTCATAATTAAGGCTTTCTTTCTCAAAAATGGATGATATAAACTTATAATTGTGAGCATTAAAGCCAGAATTGCAATATAAACTCACAATTCAGGCTTTCTTTCTCAGAAATGGATGATATATACTCACAATTGTGAGAAATAAAGCCAGAATTGCAATATAAACTCATAATTCAGACTTTCTTTCTCAAAAATGGATGATATAAACTTACAATTGTGAGCATTAATGCCAGAATTGCAATATAAACTCATAATTCAGGCTTTCTTTCTCAAAAATGGATGAAATAAACTTACAATTGTGAGTTTATAAGCCAGAATTGCAATATAAACTCATAATTCAGGCTTTCTTTCTCAAAAAATTGATGATACATGCTCACAATTGTGAGAAATAAAGCCAGAATTGCAATATAAACTCATAATTCAGGCTTTCTTTCTCAAAAATGGATGATATAAACTTACAATTGTGAGAAATAAAGCCTGAATTGCAATATAAACTCATAATTCAGGCTTTCTTTCTCAAAAAATTGATGATATATACTCACAATTGTGAGAAATTAAGCCAGAATTGCAATATAAACTCATAATTCAGGCTTTCTTTCACAAAAATAGATAACATAAACTCACAATTGTGAGAAATAAAGCCAGAATTGCAATATAAACTCATAATTCAGGCTTTCTTTCTCAAAAATGGATGATATATTCTCACAGTTGTGAGAAATAAAGCCAGAATTGCAATATAATCTCATAATTAAGACTTTCTTTCTCAAAAATGGATGATATAAACTTACAATTGTGAGCATTAAAGCCAGAATTGCAATATAAACTCATAATTCAGGCTTTCTTTCTCAAAAATGGATGAAATAAACTTACAATTGTGAGTTTATAAGCCAGAATTGCAATATAAACTCATAATTCAGGCTTTCTTTCTCAAAAATTTGATGATACATGCTCACAATTGTGAGAAATAAAGCCAGAATTGCAATATAAACTCATAATTCAGGCTTTCTTTCTCAAAAATGGATGATATAAACTTACAATTGTGAGAAATAAAGCCTGAATTGCAATATAAACTCATAATTCAGGCTTTCTTTCACAAAAATGGATAACATAAACTCACAATTGTGAGAAATAAAGCCAGAATTGCAATATAAACTCATAATTCAGGCTTTCTTTCTCAAAAATGGATGATATATTCTCACAGTTGTGAGAAATAAAGCCAGAATTGCAATATAATCTCATAATTAAGACTTTCTTTCTCAAAAATGGATGATATAAACTTACAATTGTGTGCATTAAAGCCAGAATTGCAATATAAACTCATAATTCAGGCTTTCTTTCTCAAAAATGGATGAAATAAACTTACAATTGTGAGTTTATAAGCCAGAAATGCAATATAAACTCATAATTCAGGCTTTCTTTCTCAAAAAATTGATGATATATACTCACAATTGTGAGAAATGAAGCCTGAATTGCAATATAAACTCATAATTCAGGCTTTCTTTCTCAAAAATGGATGAAATAAACTTACAATTGTGAGTTTATAAGCCAGAATTGCAATATAAACTCATAATTCAGGCTTTCTTTCTCAAAAAATTGATGATACATGCTCACAATTGTGAGAAATAAAGCCAGAATTGCAATATAAACTCATAATTCAGGCTTTCTTTCTCAAAAAATTGATGATATATACTCACAATTGTGAGAAATTAAGCCAGAATTGCAATATAAACTCATAATTCAGGCTTTCTTTCACAAAAATGGATAACATAAACTCACAATTGTGAGAAATAAAGCCAGAATTGCAATATAAACTCATAATTCAGGCTTTCTTTCTCAAAAATGGATGATATATTCTCACAGTTGTGAGAAATAAAGCCAGAATTGCAATATAATCTCATAATTAAGACTTTCTTTCTCAAAAATGGATGATATAAACTTACAATTGTGTGCATTAAAGCCAGAATTGCAATATAAACTCATAATTCAGGCTTTCTTTCTCAAAAATGGATGAAATAAACTTACAATTGTGAGTTTATAAGCCAGAAATGCAATATAAACTCATAATTCAGGCTTTCTTTCTCAAAAAATTGATGATATATACTCACAATTGTGAGAAATGAAGCCTGAATTGCAATATAAACTCATAATTCAGGCTTTCTTTCTCAAAAATGGATGAAATAAACTTACAATTGTGAGTTTATAAGCCAGAATTGCAATATAAACTCATAATTCAGGCTTTCTTTCTCAAAAAATTGATGATACATGCTCACAATTGTGAGAAATAAAGCCAGAATTGCAATATAAACTCATAATTCAGGCTTTCTTTCTCAAAAATGGATGATATAAACTTACAATTGTGAGAAATAAAGCCTGAATTGCAATATAAACTCATAATTCAGGCTTTCTTTCTCAAAAAATTGATGATATATACTCACAATTGTGAGAAATTAAGCCAGAATTGCAATATAAACTCATAATTCAGGCTTTCTTTCACAAAAATGGATAACATAAACTCACAATTGTGAGAAATAAAGCCAGAATTGCAATATAAACTCATAATTCAGGCTTTCTTTCTCAAAAATGGATGATATATTCTCACAGTTGTGAGAAATAAAGCCAGAATTGCAATATGAACTGATAATTCAGGCTTTCTTTCTCAACAATGGATGCTATAAACTTCCAGTTGTGAGCATTAAAGCCAGAATTGCAATATAAACTCATAATTGAGGCTTTCTTTCTCAAAAATGGATGATATAAACTTACAATTGTGAGCATTAAAGCCAGAATTGCAATATAAACTCATAATTGAGGCTTTCTTTCTCAAAAATGGATGATATAAACTTACAATTGTGAGCATTAAAGCCAGAATTGCAAAATTAACTCATAATTCAGGCTTTCTTTCTCAGAAGTGGATGATATATACTCACAATTGTGAGAAATAAAGCCAGAATTGCAATATAAACTCATAATTTAGGCTTACTTTGACAAAAATGGATAACATAAACTCACAATTGTGAGAAATAAAGCCAGAATTGCAATATAAACTCATAATTCAGGCTTTCTTTCTCAGAAATGGATGATATATACTCACAGTTGTGAGAAATAAAGCCAGAATTGCAATATGAACTGATAATTCAGGCTTTCTTTCTCAACAATGGATGATATAAACTTCCAGTTGTGAGCATTAAAGCCAGAATTGCAATATAAACTCATAATTGAGGCTTTCTTTCTCAAAAATGGATGATATAAACTTCCAGTTGTGAGCATTAAAGCCAGAATTGCAATATAAACTCATAATTGAGGCTTTCTTTCTCAAAAATGGATGATATAAACTTACAATTGTGAGCATTAAAGCCAGAATTGCAAAATTAACTCATAATTCAGGCTTTCTTTCTCAGAAGTGGATGATATATACTCACAATTGTGAGAAATAAAGCCAGAATTGCAATATAAACTCATAATTTAGGCTTACTTTGACAAAAATGGATAACATAAACTCACAATTGTGAGAAATAAAGCCTGAATTGCAATATAAACTCATAATTCAGGCTTTCTTTCTCAAAAAATTGAAGATACATGCTCACAATTGTGAGAAATAAAGCCAGAATTGCAATATAAACTCATAATTCAGGCTTTCTTTCTCAAAAATGGATGATATAAACTTACAATTGTGAGAAATAAAGCCTGAATTGCAATATAAACTCATAATTCAGGCTTTCTTTCTCAAAAAATTGATGATATATACTCACAATTGTGAGAAATTAAGCCAGAATTGCAATATAAACTCATAATTCAGGCTTTCTTTCACAAAAATGGATAACATAAACTCACAATTGTGAGAAATAAAGCCAGAATTGCAATATAAACTCATAATTCAGGCTTTCTTTCTCAAAAATGAATGATATATTCTCACAGTTGTGAGAAATAAAGCCAGAATTGCAATATAATCTCATAATTAAGACTTTCTTTCTCAAAAATGGATGATATAAACTTACAATTGTGAGCATTAAAGCCAGAATTGCAATATAAACTCATAATTCAGGCTTTCTTTCTCAAAAATGGATGAAATAAACTTACAATTGTGAGTTTATAAGCCAGAATTGCAATATAAACTCAGAATTCAGGCTTTCTTTCTCAAAAAATTGATGATATATACTCACAATTGTGAGAAATAAAGCCAGAATTGCAATATAAACTCATAATTCAGGCTTTCTTTCTCAAAAATGCATGAAATAAACTTACAATTGTGAGTTTATAAGCCAGAATTGCAATATAAACTCATAATTCAGGCTTTCTTTCTCAAAAAATTGATGATACATGCTCACAATTGTGAGAAATAAAGCCAGAATTGCAATATAAACTCATAATTCAGGCTTTCTTTCTCAAAAATGGATGAAATAAACTTACAATTGTGAGAAATAAAGCCTGAATTGCAATATAAACTCATAATTCAGGCTTTCTTTCTCAAAAAATTGATGATATATACTCACAATTGTGAGAAGTAAAGCCAGAATTGCAATATGAACTGATAATTCAGGCTTTCTTTCTCAACAATGGATGATATAAACTTACAATTGTGAGCATTAAAGCCAGAATTGCAATATAAACTCATAATTCAGGCTTTCTTTCTCAGAAATGGGTGATATATACTAACAATTGTGAGAAATTAAGCCAGAATTGCAAAATAAACTCATAATTCAGGCTTTCTTTCTCAGAAGTGGATGATATATACTCACAATTGTGAGAAATAAAGCCAGAATTGCAATATAAACTCATAATTCAGGCTTTCTTTCTCAGAAATGGGTGATATATACTCACAATTGTGAGAAATAAAGCCAGAATTGCAATATAAACTCATAATTCAGGCTTTCTTTCTCAGAAATGGATGATATAACCTAGCAATTGTGAGCAATAAAGCCAGAATTACAATATAAACTCATAATTTAGGCTTTCTTTCTCAAAATTGGATAACATAAACTCACAATTGTGAGAAATAAAGCCATAATTGCAATATAAACTCATAATTCAGGCTTTCTTTCTCAGAAATGGATGATATATACTCACAATTGTCAGAAATAAAGCCAGAATTGCAATATAATTTTTATAATTCAGGCTTTCTTTCTCAGAAATGGGTCATATATATACTCACAATTGTGAGAAATAAAGCCAGAATTGCAATATGAACTCATAATTCAGGCTTTCTTTCTCAGGAATGGATGATATAAACCCGCAATTGTGAGCAATAAAGCCAGAATTGCAATTTAAACCCATATTTCCGGCTTTCTTTCTCAAAAATGGATGATATGTCCTCACAATTGTGAGAAACAAAGCCAGAATTGCAAAATTAACTCATAATTCAGGCTTTCTTTCTCAGAAATGGATGATATATACTCACAATTGTGAGAAATAAAGCCAGAATTGCAATATAAACTCATAATTTAGGCTTACTTCGACAAAAATGGATAACATAAACTCACAATTGTGAGAAATAAAGCCAGAATTGCATTATAAACTCATAATTCAGGCTTTCTTTCTCAGAAATGGATGATATATACTCACAGTTGTGAGAAATAAAGCCAGAATTGCAATATGAACTGATAATTCAGGCTTTCTTTCTCAACAATGGATGATATAAACTTCCAGTTGTGAGCATTAAAGCCAGAATTGCAATATAAACTCATAATTGAGGCTTTCTTTCTCAAAAATGGATGATATAAACTTACAATTGTGAGCATTAAAGCCAGAATTGCAATATAAACTCATAATTGAGGCTTTCTTTCTCAAAAATGGATGATATAAACTTACAATTGTGAGCATTAAAGCCAGAATTGCAAAATTAACTCATAATTCAGGCTTTCTTTCTCAGAAATGGATGATATATACTCACAATTGTGAGAAATAAAGCCAGAATTGCAATATAAACTCATAATTTAGGCTTACTTTGACAAAAATGGATAACATAAACTCACAATTGTGAGAAATAAAGCCTGAATTGCAATATAAACTCATAATTCAGGCTTTCTTTCTCAAAAAATTGAAGATACATGCTCACAATTGTGAGAAATAAAGCCAGAATTGCAATATAAACTCATAATTCAGGCTTTCTTTCTCAAAAATGGATGATATAAACTTACAATTGTGAGAAATAAAGCCTGAATTGCAATATAAACTCATAATTCAGGCTTTCTTTCTCAAAAAATTGATGATATATACTCACAATTGTGAGAAATTAAGCCAGAATTGCAATATAAACTCATAATTCAGGCTTTCTTTCACAAAAATGGATAACATAAACTCACAATTGTGAGAAATAAAGCCAGAATTGCAATATAAACTCATAATTCAGGCTTTCTTTCTCAAAAATGGATGATATATTCTCACAGTTGTGAGAAATAAAGCCAGAATTGCAATATAATCTCATAATTAAGACTTTCTTTCTCAAACATGGATGATATAAACTTACAATTGTGAGCATTAAAGCCAGAATTGCAATATAAACTCATAATTCAGGCTTTCTTTCTCAAAAATGGATGAAATAAACTTACAATTGTGAGTTTATAAGCCAGAATTGCAATATAAACTCAGAATTCAGGCTTTCTTTCTCAAAAAATTGATGATATATACTCACAATTGTGAGAAATAAAGCCAGAATTGCAATATAAACTCATAATTCAGGCTTTCTTTCTCAAAAATGGATAACTTAAACTCACAATTGTGAGAAATAAAGCCAGAATTGCAATATAAACTCATCATTCAGGCTTTCTTTCTCAAAAATGGATAACTTAAACTCACAATTGTGAGAAATAAAGCCAGAATTGCAATATAAACTCATAATTAAGGCTTTCTTTCTCAAAAATGGATGATATAAACTTACAATTGTGAGCATTAAAGCCAGAATTGCAATATAAACTCACAATTCAGGCTTTCTTTCTCAGAAATGGATGATATATACTCACAATTGTGAGAAATAAAGCCAGAATTGCAATATAAACTCATAATTCAGACTTTCTTTCTCAAAAATGGATGATATAAACTTACAATTGTGAGCATTAAAGCCAGAATTGCAATATAAACTCATAATTCAGGCTTTCTTTCTCAAAAATGGATGAAATAAACTTACAATTATGAGTTTATAAGCCAGAATTGCAATATAAACTCATAATTCAGGCTTTCTTTCTCAAAAAATTGATGATACATGCTCACAATTGTGAGAAATAAAGCCAGAATTGCAATATAAACTCATAATTCAGGCTTTCTTTCTCAAAAATGGATGATATAAACTTACAATTGTGAGAAATAAAGCCTGAATTGCAATATAAACTCATAATTCAGGCTTTCTTTCTCAAAAAATTGATGATATATACTCACAATTGTGAGAAATTAAGCCAGAATTGCAATATAAACTCATAATTCAGGCTTTCTTTCACAAAAATGGATAACATAAACTCACAATTGTGAGAAATAAAGCCAGAATTGCAATATAAACTCATAATTCAGGCTTTCTTTCTCAAAAATGGATGATATATTCTCACAGTTGTGAGAAATAAAGCCAGAATTGCAATATAATCTCATAATTAAGACTTTCTTTCTCAAAAATGGATGATATAAACTTACAATTGTGTGCATTAAAGCCAGAATTGCAATATAAACTCATAATTCAGGCTTTCTTTCTCAAAAATGGATGAAATAAACTTACAATTGTGAGTTTATAAGCCAGAAATGCAATATAAACTCATAATTCAGGCTTTCTTTCTCAAAAAATTGATGATATATACTCACAATTGTGAGAAATGAAGCCTGAATTGCAATATAAACTCATAATTCAGGCTTTCTTTCTCAAAAATGGATGAAATAAACTTACAATTGTGAGTTTATAAGCCAGAATTGCAATATAAACTCATAATTCAGGCTTTCTTTCTCAAAAAATTGATGATACATGCTCACAATTGTGAGAAATAAAGCCAGAATTGCAATATAAACTCATAATTCAGGCTTTCTTTCTCAAAAATGGATGATATAAACTTACAATTGTGAGAAATAAAGCCTGAATTGCAATATAAACTCATAATTCAGGCTTTCTTTCTCAAAAAATTGATGATATATACTCACAATTGTGAGAAATTAAGCCAGAATTGCAATATAAACTCATAATTCAGGCTTTCTTTCACAAAAATGGATAACATAAACTCACAATTGTGAGAAATAAAGCCAGAATTGCAATATAAACTCATAATTCAGGCTTTCTTTCTCAAAAATGGATGATATATTCTCACAGTTGTGAGAAATAAAGCCAGAATTGCAATATGAACTGATAATTCAGGCTTTCTTTCTCAACAATGGATGCTATAAACTTCCAGTTGTGAGCATTAAAGCCAGAATTGCAATATAAACTCATAATTGAGGCTTTCTTTCTCAAAAATGGATGATATAAACTTACAATTGTGAGCATTAAAGCCAGAATTGCAATATAAACTCATAATTGAGGCTTTCTTTCTCAAAAATGGATGATATAAACTTACAATTGTGAGCATTAAAGCCAGAATTGCAAAATTAACTCATAATTCAGGCTTTCTTTCTCAGAAGTGGATGATATATACTCACAATTGTGAGAAATAAAGCCAGAATTGCAATATAAACTCATAATTTAGGCTTACTTTGACAAAAATGGATAACATAAACTCACAATTGTGAGAAATAAAGCCAGAATTGCAATATAAACTCATAATTCAGGCTTTCTTTCTCAGAAATGGATGATATATACTCACAGTTGTGAGAAATAAAGCCAGAATTGCAATATGAACTGATAATTCAGGCTTTCTTTCTCAACAATTGATGATATAAACTTCCAGTTGTGAGCATTAAAGCCAGAATTGCAATATAAACTCATAATTGAGGCTTTCTTTCTCAAAAATGGATGATATAAACTTCCAGTTGTGAGCATTAAAGCCAGAATTGCAATATAAACTCATAATTCAGGCTTTCTTTCTCAAAAATGGATGAAATAAACTTACAATTGTGAGTTTATAAGCCAGAATTGAAATATAAACTCAGAATTCAGGCTTTCTTTCTCAAAAAATTGATGATATATACTCACAATTGTGAGAAATAAAGCCAGAATTGCAATATAAACTCATAATTCAGACTTTCTTTCTCAAAAATGGATAACATAAACTAACAATTGTGAGAAATAAAGCCTGAATTGCAATATAAACTCATAATTCAGGCTTTCTTTCTCAAAAATGGATGAAATAAACTTACAATTGTGAGTTTATAAGCCAGAATTGCAATATAAACTCAGAATTCAGGCTTTCTTTCTCAAAAAATTTGATGATATATACTCACAATTGTGAGAAATAAAGCCAGAATTGCAATATAAACTCATAATTCAGGCTTTCTTTCTCAAAAATGGATAACTTAAACTCACAATTGTGAGAAATAAAGTCAGAATTGCAATATAAACTCATCATTCAGGCTTTCTTTCTCAAAAATGGATAACTTAAACTCACAATTGTGAGAAATAAAGCCAGAATTGCAATATAAACTCATAATTAAGGCTTTCTTTCTCAAAAATGGATGATATAAACTTACAATTGTGAGCATTAAAGCCAGAATTGCAATATAAACTCACAATTCAGGCTTTCTTTCTCAGAAATGGATGATATATACTCACAATTGTGAGAAATAAAGCCAGAATTGCAATATAAACTCATAATTCAGACTTTCTTTCTCAAAAATGGATGATATAAACTTACAATTGTGAGCATTAATGCCAGAATTGCAATATAAACTCATAATTCAGGCTTTCTTTCTCAAAAATGGATGAAATAAACTTACAATTGTGAGTTTATAAGCCAGAATTGCAATATAAACTCATAATTCAGGCTTTCTTTCTCAAAAAATTGATGATACATGCTCACAATTGTGAGAAATAAAGCCAGAATTGCAATATAAACTCATAATTCAGGCTTTCTTTCTCAAAAATGGATGATATAAACTTACAATTGTGAGAAATAAAGCCTGAATTGCAATATAAACTCATAATTCAGGCTTTCTTTCTCAAAAAATTGATGATATATACTCACAATTGTGAGAAATTAAGCCAGAATTGCAATATAAACTCATAATTCAGGCTTTCTTTCACAAAAATAGATAACATAAACTCCCAATTGTGAGAAATAAAGCCAGAATTGCAATATAAACTCATAATTCAGGCTTTCTTTCTCAAAAATGGATGATATATTCTCACAGTTGTGAGAAATAAAGCCAGAATTGCAATATAATCTCATAATTAAGACTTTCTTTCTCAAAAATGGATGATATAAACTTACAATTGTGAGCATTAAAGCCAGAATTGCAATATAAACTCATAATTCAGGCTTTCTTTCTCAAAAATGGATGAAATAAACTTACAATTGTGAGTTTATAAGCCAGAATTGCAATATAAACTCATAATTCAGGCTTTCTTTCTCAAAAATGGATAACTTAAACTCACAATTGTGAGAAATAAAGCCAGAATTGCAATATAAACTCATAATTAAGGCTTTCTTTCTCAAAAATGGATGATATAAACTTACAATTGTGAGCATTAAAGCCAGAATTGCAATATAAACTCACAATTCAGGCTTTCTTTCTCAGAAATGGATGATATATACTCACAATTGTGAGAAATAAAGCCAGAATTGCAATATAAACTCATAATTCAGACTTTCTTTCTCAAAAATGGATGATATAAACTGACAATTGTGAGCATTAAAGCCAGAATTGCAATATAAACTCATAATTCAGGCTTTCTTTCTCAAAAATGGATGAAATAAACTTACAATTGTGAGTTTATAAGCCAGAATTGCAATATAAACTCATAATTCAGGCTTTCTTTCTCAAAAAATTGATGATACATGCTCACAATTGTGAGAAATAAAGCCAGAATTGCAATATAAACTCATAATTCAGGCTTTCTTTCTCAAAAATGGATGAAATAAACTTACAATTGTGAGAAATAAAGCCTGAATTGCAATATAAACTCATAATTCAGGCTTTCTTTCTCAAAAAATTGATGATATATACTCACAATTGTGAGAAGTAAAGCCAGAATTGCAATATGAACTGATAATTCAGGCTTTCTTTCTCAACAATGGATGATATAAACTTACAACTGTGAGCATTAAAGCCAGAATTGCAATATAAACTCATAATTCAGGCTTTCTTTCTCAGAAATGGGTGATATATACTCACAATTGTGAGAAATTAAGCCAGAATTGCAATATGAACTGATAATTCAGGCTTTCTTTCTCAACAATGGATGATATAAACTTACAATTGTGAGCATTAAAGCCATAATTGCAATATAAACTCATAATTCAGGCTTTCTTTCTCAGAAATGGATGATATAACCTAGCAATTGTGAGCAATAAAGCCAGAATTACAATATAAACTCATAATTTAGGCTTTCTTTCTCAAAATTGGATAACATAAACTCACAATTGTGAGAAATAAAGCCATAATTGCAATATGAACTCATAATTCAGGCTTTCTTTCTCAGAAATGGATGATATATACTCACAATTGTCAGAAATAAAGCCAGAATTGCAATATAATTTTTATAATTCAGGCTTTCTTTCTCAGAAATGGGTCATATATATACTCACAATTGTGAGAAATAAAGCCAGAATTGCAATATGAACTCATAATTCAGGCTTTCTTTCTCAAAAATGGATGATATAAACCCGCAATTGTGAGCAATAAAGCCAGAATTGCAATTTAAACCCATATTTCCGGCTTTCTTTCTCAAAAATGGATGATATGTCCTCACAATTGTGAGAAACAAAGCCAGAATTGCAAAATTAACTCATAATTCAGGCTTTCTTTCTCAGAAATGGATGATATATACTCACAATTGTGAGAAATAAAGCCAGAATTGCAATATAAACTCATAATTTAGGCTTACTTTGACAAAAATGGATAACATAAACTCACAATTGTGAGAAATAAAGCCAGAATTGCAATATAAACTCATAATTCAGGCTTTCTTTCTCAGAAATGGATGATATATACTCACAGTTGTGAGAAATAAAGCCAGAATTGCAATATGAACTGATAATTCAGGCTTTCTTTCTCAACAATGGATGATATAAACTTCCAGTTGTGAGCATTAAAGCCAGAATTGCAATATAAACTCATAATTGAGGCTTTCTTTCTCAAAAATGGATGATATAAACTTACAATTGTGAGCATTAAAGCCAGAATTGCAATATAAACTCATAATTGAGGCTTTCTTTCTCAAAAATGGATGATATAAACTTACAATTGTGAGCATTAAAGCCAGAATTGCAAAATTAACTCATAATTCAGGCTTTCTTTCTCAGAAGTGGATGATATATACTCACAATTGTGAGAAATAAAGCCAGAATTGCAATATAAACTCATAATTTAGGCTTACTTTGACAAAAATGGATAACATAAACTCACAATTGTGAGAAATAAAGCCTGAATTGCAATATAAACTCATAATTCAGGCTTTCTTTCTCAAAAAATTGAAGATACATGCTCACAATTGTGAGAAATAAAGCCAGAATTGCAATATAAACTCATAATTCAGGCTTTCTTTCTCAAAAATGGATGATATAAACTTACAATTGTGAGAAATAAAGCCTGAATTGCAATATAAACTCATAATTCAGGCTTTCTTTCTCAAAAAATTGATGATATATACTCACAATTGTGAGAAATTAAGCCAGAATTGCAATATAAACTCATAATTCAGGCTTTCTTTCACAAAAATGGATAACATAAACTCACAATTGTGAGAAATAAAGCCAGAATTGCAATATAAACTCATAATTCAGGCTTTCTTTCTCAAAAATGGATGATATATTCTCACAGTTGTGAGAAATAAAGCCAGAATTGCAATATAATCTCATAATTAAGACTTTCTTTCTCAAACATGGATGATATAAACTTACAATTGTGAGCATTAAAGCCAGAATTGCAATATAAACTCATAATTCAGGCTTTCTTTCTCAAAAATGGATGAAATAAACTTACAATTGTGAGTTTATAAGCCAGAATTGCAATATAAACTCAGAATTCAGGCTTTCTTTCTCAAAAAATTGATGATATATACTCACAATTGTGAGAAATAAAGCCAGAATTGCAATATAAACTCATAATTCAGGCTTTCTTTCTCAAAAATGGATAACTTAAACTCACAATTGTGAGAAATAAAGCCAGAATTGCAATATAAACTCATCATTCAGGCTTTCTTTCTCAAAAATGGATAACTTAAACTCACAATTGTGAGAAATAAAGCCAGAATTGCAATATAAACTCATAATTAAGGCTTTCTTTCTCAAAAATGGATGATATAAACTTACAATTGTGAGCATTAAAGCCAGAATTGCAATATAAACTCACAATTCAGGCTTTCTTTCTCAGAAATGGATGATATATACTCACAATTGTGAGAAATAAAGCCAGAATTGCAATATAAACTCATAATTCAGACTTTCTTTCTCAAAAATAGATGATATAAACTTACAATTGTGAGTTTATAAGCCAGAATTGCAATATAAACTCATAATTCAGGCTTTCTTTCTCAAAAAATTGATGATACATGCTCACAATTGTGAGAAATAAAGCCAGAATTGCAATATAAACTCATAATTCAGGCTTTCTTTCTCAAAAATGGATGAAATAAACTTACAATTGTGAGAAATAAAGCCTGAATTGCAATATAAACTCATAATTCAGGCTTTCTTTCTCAAAAAATTGATGATATATACTCACAATTGTGAGAAGTAAAGCCAGAATTGCAATATGAACTGATAATTCAGGCTTTCTTTCTCAACAATGGATGATATAAACTTACAACTGTGAGCATTAAAGCCAGAATTGCAATATAAACTCATAATTCAGGCTTTCTTTCTCAGAAATGGGTGATATATACTCACAATTGTGAGAAATTAAGCCAGAATTGCAAAATAAACTCATAATTCAGGCTTTCTTTCTCAGAAGTGGATGATATATACTCACAATTGTGAGAAATAAAGCCAGAATTGCAATATAAACTCATAATTCAGGCTTTCTTTCTCAGAAATGGGTGATATATACTCACAATTGTGAGAAATAAAGCCAGAATTGCAATATAAACTCATAATTCAGGCTTTCTTTCTCAGAAATGGATGATATAACCTAGCAATTGTGAGCAATAAAGTCAGAATTACAATATAAACTCATAATTTAGGCTTTCTTTCTCAAAATTGGATAACATAAACTCACAATTGTGAGAAATAAAGCCATAATTGCAATATAAACTCATAATTCAGGCTTTCTTTCTCAGAAATGGATGATATATACTCACAATTGTCAGAAATAAAGCCAGAATTGCAATATAATTTTTATAATTCAGGCTTTCTTTCTCAGAAATGGGTCATATATATACTCACAATTGTGAGAAATAAAGCCAGAATTGCAATATGAACTCATAATTCAGGCTTTCTTTCTCAGGAATGGATGATATAAACCCGCAATTGTGAGCAATAAAG
Organism: Garra rufa; assembly: GCF_049309525.1. Lineage (NCBI taxonomy): Eukaryota > Metazoa > Chordata > Actinopteri > Cypriniformes > Cyprinidae > Garra > Garra rufa. The sequence continues at coordinate 12,386,337 of NW_027394276.1, forward strand.
CCAGAATTGCAATTTAAACCCATATTTCCGGCTTTCTTTCTCAAAAATGGATGATATATTCTCACAATTGTGAGAAACAAAGCCAGAATTGCAAAATTAACTCATAATTCAGGCTTTCTTTCTCAGAAATGGATGATATATACTCACAATTGTGAGAAATAAAGCCAGAATTGCAATATAAACTCATAATTTAGGCTTACTTTGACAAAAATGGATAACATAAACTCACAATTGTGAGAAATAAAGCCAGAATTGCAATATAAACTCATAATTCAGGCTTTCTTTCTCAGAAATGGATGATATATACTCACAGTTGTGAGAAATAAAGCCAGAATTGCAATATGAACTGATAATTCAGGCTTTCTTTCTCAACAATGGATGATATAAACTTCCAGTTGTGAGCATTAAAGCCAGAATTGCAATATAAACTCATAATTGAGGCTTTCTTTCTCAAAAATGGATGATATAAACTTACAATTGTGAGCATTAAAGCCAGAATTGCAATATAAACTCATAATTGAGGCTTTCTTTCTCAAAAATGGATGATATAAACTTACAATTGTGAGCATTAAAGCCAGAATTGCAAAATTAACTCATAATTCAGGCTTTCTTTCTCAGAAGTGGATGATATATACTCACAATTGTGAGAAATAAAGCCAGAATTGCAATATAAACTCATAATTTAGGCTTACTTTGACAAAAATGGATAACATAAACTCACAATTGTGAGAAATAAAGCCAGAATTGCAATATAAACTCATAATTCAGGCTTTCTTTCTCAGAAATGGATGATATATACTCACAGTTGTGAGAAATAAAGCCAGAATTGCAATATGAACTGATAATTCAGGCTTTCTTTCTCAACAATGGATGATATAAACTTCCAGTTGTGAGCATTAAAGCCAGAATTGCAATATAAACTCATAATTGAGGCTTTCTTTCTCAAAAATGGATGATATAAACTTCCAGTTGTGAGCATTAAAGCCTGAATTGCAATATAAACTCATAATTCAGGCTTTCTTTCTCAAAAAATTGATGATATATACTCACAATTGTGAGAAATTAAGCCAGAATTGCAATATAAACTCATAATTCAGGCTTTCTTTCACAAAAATGGATAACATAAACTCACAATTGTGAGAAATAAAGCCAGAATTGCAATATAAACTCATAATTCAGGCTTTCTTTCTCAAAAATGGATGATATATTCTCACAGTTGTGAGAAATAAAGCCAGAATTGCAATATAATCTCATAATTAAGACTTTCTTTCTCAAAAATGGATGATATAAACTTACAATTGTGAGCATTAAAGCCAGAATTGCAATATAAACTCATAATTCAGGCTTTCTTTCTCAAAAATGGATGAAATAAACTTACAATTGTGAGTTTATAAGCCAGAATTGCAATATAAACTCAGAATTCAGGCTTTCTTTCTCAAAAAATTGATGATATATACTCACAATTGTGAGAAATAAAGCCAGAATTGCAATATAAACTCATAATTCAGGCTTTCTTTCTCAAAAATGGATAACTTAAACTCACAATTGTGAGAAATAAAGCCAGAATTGCAATATAAACTCATAATTCAGGCTTTCTTTCTCAAAAATGGATAACTTAAACTCACAATTGTGAGAAATAATGCCAGAATTGCAATATAAACTCATAATTAAGGCTTTCTTTCTCAAAAATGGATGATATAAACTTACAATTGTGAGCATTAAAGCCAGAATTGCAATATAAACTCACAATTCAGGCTTTCTTTCTCAGAAATGGATGATATATACTCACAATTGTGAGAAATAAAGCCAGAATTGCAATATAAACTCATAATTCAGACTTTCTTTCTCAAAAATAGATGATATAAACTTACAATTGTGAGTTTATAAGCCAGAATTGCAATATAAACTCATAATTCAGGCTTTCTTTCTCAAAAATGGATGAAATAAACTTACAATTGTGAGAAATAAAGCCTGAATTGCAATATAAACTCATAATTCAGGCTTTCTTTCTCAAAAAATTGATGATACATGCTCACAATTGTGAGAAATAAAGCCAGAATTGCAATATAAACTCATAATTCAGGCTTTCTTTCTCAAAAATGGATGAAATAAACTTACAATTGTGAGAAATAAAGCCTGAATTGCAATATAAACTCATAATTCAGGCTTTCTTTCTCAAAAAATTGATGATATATACTCACAATTGTGAGAAGTAAAGCCAGAATTGCAATATGAACTGATAATTCAGGCTTTCTTTCTCAACAATGGATGATATAAACTTACAACTGTGAGCATTAAAGCCAGAATTGCAATATAAACTCATAATTCAGGCTTTCTTTCTCAGAAATGGGTGATATATACTCACAATTGTGAGAAATTAAGCCAGAATTGCAAAATAAACTCATAATTCAGGCTTTCTTTCTCAGAAGTGGATGATATATACTCACAATTGTGAGAAATAAAGCCAGAATTGCAATATAAACTCATAATTCAGGCTTTCTTTCTCAGAAATGGGTGATATATACTCACAATTGTGAGAAATAAAGCCATAATTGCAATATAAACTCATAATTCAGGCTTTCTTTCTCAGAAATGGATGATATAACCTAGCAATTGTGAGCAATAAAGTCAGAATTACAATATAAACTCATAATTTAGGCTTTCTTTCTCAAAATTGGATAACATAAACTCACAATTGTGAGAAATAAAGCCATAATTGCAATATAAACTCATAATTCAGGCTTTCTTTCTCAGAAATGGATGATATATACTCACAATTGTCAGAAATAAAGCCAGAATTGCAATATAATTTTTATAATTCAGGCTTTCTTTCTCAGAAATGGGTCATATATATACTCACAATTGTGAGAAATAAAGCCAGAATTGCAATATGAACTCATAATTCAGGCTTTCTTTCTCAGGAATGGATGATATAAACCCGCAATTGTGAGCAATAAAGCCAGAATTGCAATTTAAACCCATATTTCCGGCTTTCTTTCTCAAAAATGGATGATATATTCTCACAATTGTGAGAAACAAAGCCAGAATTGCAAAATTAACTCATAATTCAGGCTTTCTTTCTCAGAAATGGATGATATATACTCACAATTGTGAGAAATAAAGCCAGAATTGCAATATAAACTCATAATTTAGGCTTACTTTGACAAAAATGGATAACATAAACTCACAATTGTGAGAAATAAAGCCAGAATTGCAATATAAACTCATAATTCAGGCTTTCTTTCTCAGAAATGGATGATATATACTCACAGTTGTGAGAAATAAAGCCAGAATTGCAATATGAACTGATAATTCAGGCTTTCTTTCTCAACAATGGATGATATAAACTTCCAGTTGTGAGCATTAAAGCCAGAATTGCAATATAAACTCATAATTGAGGCTTTCTTTCTCAAAAATGGATGATATAAACTTACAATTGTGAGCATTAAAGCCAGAATTGCAATATAAACTCATAATTGAGGCTTTCTTTCTCAAAAATGGATGATATAAACTTACAATTGTGAGCATTAAAGCCAGAATTGCAAAATTAACTCATAATTCAGGCTTTCTTTCTCAGAAGTGGATGATATATACTCACAATTGTGAGAAATAAAGCCAGAATTGCAATATAAACTCATAATTCAGGCTTTCTTTCTCAAAAAATTGATGATATATACTCACAATTGTGAGAAGTAAAGCCAGAATTGCAATATGAACTGATAATTCAGGCTTTCTTTCTCAACAATGGATGATATAAACTTACAACTGTGAGCATTAAAGCCAGAATTGCAATATAAACTCATAATTCAGGCTTTCTTTCTCAGAAATGGGTGATATATACTCACAATTGTGAGAAATTAAGCCAGAATTGCAAAATAAACTCATAATTCAGGCTTTCTTTCTCAGAAGTGGATGATATATACTCACAATTGTGAGAAATAAAGCCAGAATTGCAATATAAACTCATAATTCAGGCTTTCTTTCTCAGAAATGGGTGATATATACTCACAATTGTGAGAAATAAAGCCATAATTGCAATATAAACTCATAATTCAGGCTTTCTTTCTCAGAAATGGATGATATAACCTAGCAATTGTGAGCAATAAAGTCAGAATTACAATATAAACTCATAATTTAGGCTTTCTTTCTCAAAATTGGATAACATAAACTCACAATTGTGAGAAATAAAGCCATAATTGCAATATAAACTCATAATTCAGGCTTTCTTTCTCAGAAATGGATGATATATACTCACAATTGTCAGAAATAAAGCCAGAATTGCAATATAATTTTTATAATTCAGGCTTTCTTTCTCAGAAATGGGTCATATATATACTCACAATTGTGAGAAATAAAGCCAGAATTGCAATATGAACTCATAATTCAGGCTTTCTTTCTCAGGAATGGATGATATAAACCCGCAATTGTGAGCAATAAAGCCAGAATTGCAATTTAAACCCATATTTCCGGCTTTCTTTCTCAAAAATGGATGATATATTCTCACAATTGTGAGAAACAAAGCCAGAATTGCAAAATTAACTCATAATTCAGGCTTTCTTTCTCAGAAATGGATGATATATACTCACAATTGTGAGAAATAAAGCCAGAATTGCAATATAAACTCATAATTTAGGCTTACTTTGACAAAAATGGATAACATAAACTCACAATTGTGAGAAATAAAGCCAGAATTGCAATATAAACTCATAATTCAGGCTTTCTTTCTCAGAAATGGATGATATATACTCACAGTTGTGAGAAATAAAGCCAGAATTGCAATATGAACTGATAATTCAGGCTTTCTTTCTCAACAATGGATGATATAAACTTCCAGTTGTGAGCATTAAAGCCAGAATTGCAATATAAACTCATAATTGAGGCTTTCTTTCTCAAAAATGGATGATATAAACTTACAATTGTGAGCATTAAAGCCAGAATTGCAATATAAACTCATAATTGAGGCTTTCTTTCTCAAAAATGGATGATATAAACTTACAATTGTGAGCATTAAAGCCAGAATTGCAAAATTAACTCATAATTCAGGCTTTCTTTCTCAGAAGTGGATGATATATACTCACAATTGTGAGAAATAAAGCCAGAATTGCAATATAAACTCATAATTTAGGCTTACTTTGACAAAAATGGATAACATAAACTCACAATTGTGAGAAATAAAGCCAGAATTGCAATATAAACTCATAATTCAGGCTTTCTTTCTCAGAAATGGATGATATATACTCACAGTTGTGAGAAATAAAGCCAGAATTGCAATATGAACTGATAATTCAGGCTTTCTTTCTCAACAATGGATGATATAAACTTCCAGTTGTGAGCATTAAAGCCAGAATTGCAATATAAACTCATAATTGAGGCTTTCTTTCTCAAAAATGGATGATATAAACTTCCAGTTGTGAGCATTAAAGCCAGAATTGCAATATAAACTCATAATTCAGGCTTTCTTTCTCAAAAATGGATGAAATAAACTTACAATTGTGAGTTTATAAGCCAGAATTGAAATATAAACTCAGAATTCAGGCTTTCTTTCTCAAAAAATTGATGATATATACTCACAATTGTGAGAAATAAAGCCAGAATTGCAATATAAACTCATAATTCAGACTTTCTTTCTCAAAAACGGATAACATAAACTAGGGGTGTGAACCTACAGTGGTCTTACGGTTCGGTTCGATTACGATTATCATGTCATCGATTCGGTTCAATACAATATCTCGATGCATCACGATGCATTGACGATGCACTGCATACTAATTTTTCAATTTTACTTCAAATTTATTTTTCTTTTCTATTTCACAATGACGTTGAAATGCGTTTTTATTTGATTAGATTTTTTTTAACTGTGCATCCTATCCAGTCTTTTTCAATCAATATCCCACATACAGTAATGTGTAATTTTGATGAGGAAGAGTAAGAGGTGAAAGAGGAAGAGGAGGAGAAGAAGGAGGACAATGACGACAATGTGGAAAAGACAAAAGAAGGGCAAGGGCAAGAAGAGAAGCAGTCTCATATATTTTAGTTGATGAGTGCCAGGGTTGGATCAGGCATGCAAGAGGATTTGACCCCTGCTGCCTGGCCAGGGCTAATTTAGCCTGTGATGCTGAAGAGGTTCTTTGGCCTGTCCCAGACCAAACACAGGATGTTGGGCAGAATGATGATTTTTGTTGTTGTTTGTTGTTTTGTACTGTACTCTACAGTACATTAAATTAAGGAATAAAACATACTCATTTTTCAATTTTACTTCAAATATATACAATTGTGTTAATAAATACAAACAGTCAGATATATGAACTGAAACTTTAATCTTACCTTCTCAAAGAAAAAACACTTCTTAAATGTATCAAACAAAACTAAAGTCTGGGCACAGAAGACAACAGCAACATTTAGAACAAATACACAAAAGCAAATACCTGGGCTTTGGTTTCGTTCTAGAGTTCCGACATAATCTTTTCTGAAAAGTGTCAGCGTGAGGGAAGCTTATATCGCGGCTCCAGTGTATTGAACAGGTGGCCGGGGTTTTCCACCACAGAAAAGGGCCGTATATCTTTTGCTATAAAAGCTGCCGCTATAGTCATTTTAAACGCGAAAACTAAACCAAATACGATTTGAACCGAGAGGTACCGCTCAGATCTTATTTAATTGAAACGAGGGAACGAATAGAGTCCTACACGAGCCCAGCCTGAGACTCTCAGACCCGAGCCCCGTCCTTATCGGACAATTTATCAGAACAGAGTTTGTGTTGCAGCCATTAAAATAGTTCAGTTTTGGATTCTAAAGGCAAGGTGGCTAGATTTCGTTTTGTTTCCTTTTTAAGTTAATTTAGAAATATGTTTGGAACATTTTATGTTTGTTAAATTCAAGCTTTTGTCTTTTTAACCTAATCTAACGAACAAGCGGCCAGCGGCAATGAGTTGAGCATGTTTGATAAATTTAGCCTTCTCAAATCAACACGACTTGCATTAAATAAAATCTATGGACATAAAACACTTGATGCATTTCAGAATATTAATTTAAACGTTTAACCTAGATAAATGTGCGCGGCTAGTCGCATATCCAATCGTTTTTGCGGAGAGTGAAAGCGAAAGCAGGCTTTGCAGCTGACAGGAAGTTCAAACGCGATCACTTGCATTTTTTCTTAATAACAGTGGAAACCTAAAATACACCATTTTTGTTGATAAAAGTAAGGCATAAAAAGGCATCATTCAAAACTGCAAAAGGTCTACTATTATTATTTATGTGCGCACTCACAATATCAACAAAACATTATATTTGTGTAAAACGGTGCTGAGCCAGATAGACGCGCTCAGTGCTTTTAGCCAGTCTTTTCAACCAAATAAAAATAATGTTTCAGTCCTTTAAATGAATTACTAACAAAAAAAGACATTTGTTAAATGCACACTCATGTTTGTTAGTTCGTTAAATGCACCGGTGTGTAAAGAAAGTGGCAATAATCCTTTCAGTTAAAATCTGAAGACTTATTTTATTCATGTGGAGTACTCCCCTCGTTAGCTCAACCCCCCTCCCGGAAAATCATACAAGCCCCCTGGGTCGCGTTTTCTGGCACTGGACTGAGTCCGTTATAACCGGTTATGGTCTATTACTGAACCGATACCGAATCGTCCTTGTCTGCATCGCGATGCATCGTAAAAACGATTAATTTTGACACCCCTAACATAAACTAACAATTGTGAGAAATAAAGCCTGAATTGCAATATAAACTCATAATTCAGGCTTTCTTTCTCAAAAATGGATGAAATAAACTTACAATTGTGAGTTTATAAGCCAGAATTGCAATATAAACTCAGAATTCAGGCTTTCTTTCTTAAAAAATTGATGATATATACTCACAATTGTGAGAAGTAAAGCCAGAATTGCAATATGAACTGATAATTCAGGCTTTCTTTCTCAACAATGGATGATATAAACTTACAATTGTGAGCATTAAAGCCATAATTGCAATATAAACTCATAATTCAGGCTTTCTTTCTCAGAAATGGATGATATAACCTAGCAATTGTGAGCAATAAAGCCAGAATTACAATATAAACTCATAATTTAGGCTTTCTTTCTCAAAAATGGATGATATAAACTTACAATTGTGAGCATTAAAGCCAGAATTGCAATATAAACTCATAATTCAGGCTTTCTTTCTCAAAAAATTGATGATACATGCTCACAATTGTGAGAAATAAAGCCAGAATTGCAATATAAACTCATAATTCAGGCTTTCTTTCTCAAAAATGGATGATATAAACTTACAATTGTGAGAAATAAAGCCTGAATTGCAATATAAACTCATAATTCAGGCTTTCTTTCTCAAAAAATTGATGATATATACTCACAATTGTGAGAAATTAAGCCAGAATTGCAATATAAACTCATAATTCAGGCTTTCTTTCACAAAAATGGATAACATAAACTCACAATTGTGAGAAATAAAGCCAGAATTGCAATATAAACTCATAATTCAGGCTTTCTTTCTCAAAAATGGATGATATATTCTCACAGTTGTGAGAAATAAAGCCAGAATTGCAATATAATCTCATAATTAAGACTTTCTTTCTCAAAAATGGATGATATAAACTTACAATTGTGTGCATTAAAGCCAGAATTGCAATATAAACTCATAATTCAGGCTTTCTTTCTCAAAAATGGATGAAATAAACTTACAATTGTGAGTTTATAAGCCAGAAATGCAATATAAACTCATAATTCAGGCTTTCTTTCTCAAAAAATTGATGATATATACTCACAATTGTGAGAAATAAAGCCTGAATTGCAATATAAACTCATAATTCAGGCTTTCTTTCTCAAAAATGTATGAAATAAACTTACAATTGTGAGTTTATAAGCCAGAATTGCAATATAAACTCAGAATTCAGGCTTTCTTTCTCAAAAAATTGATGATATATACTCACAATTGTGAGAAATAAAGCCAGAATTGCAATATAAACTCATAATTCAGGCTTTCTTTCTCAAAAATGGATAACTTAAACTCACAATTGTGAGAAATAAAGCCAGAATTGCAATATAAACTCATAATTAAGGCTTTCTTTCTCAAAAATGGATGATATAAACTTACAATTGTGAGCATTAAAGCCAGAATTGCAATATAAACTCACAATTCAGGCTTTCTTTCTCAGAAATGGATGATATATACTCACAATTGTGAGAAATAAAGCCAGAATTGCAATATAAACTCATAATTCAGACTTTCTTTCTCAAAAATGGATGATATAAACTTACAATTGTGAGCATTAAAGCCAGAATTGCAATATAAACTCATAATTCAGGCTTTCTTTCTCAAAAATGCATGAAATAAACTTACAATTGTGAGTTTATAAGCCAGAATTGCAATATAAACTCATAATTCAGGCTTTCTTTCTCAAAAATGGATGAAATAAACTTACAATTGTGAGAAATAAAGCCTGAATTGCAATATAAACTCATAATTCAGGCTTTCTTTCTCAAAAAATTGATGATATATACTCACAATTGTGAGAAGTAAAGCCAGAATTGCAATATGAACTGATAATTCAGGCTTTCTTTCTCAACAATGGATGATATAAACTTACAATTGTGAGCATTAAAGCCAGAATTGCAATATAAACTCATAATTCAGGCTTTCTTTCTCAGAAATGGGTGATATATACTCACAATTGTGAGAAATAAAGCCATAATTGCAATATAAACTCATAATTCAGGCTTTCTTTCTCAGAAATGGATGATATAACCTAGCAATTGTGAGCAATAAAGCCAGAATTACAATATAAACTCATAATTTAGGCTTTCTTTCTCAAAAATGGATGATATAAACTTACAATTGTGAGCATTAAAGCCAGAATTGCAATATAAACTCATAATTCAGGCTTTCTTTCTCAAAAATGGATGAAATAAACTTACAATTGTGAGTTTATAAGCCAGAATTGCAATATAAACTCATAATTCAGGCTTTCTTTCTCAAAAAATTGATGATACATGCTCACAATTGTGAGAAATAAAGCCAGAATTGCAATATAAACTCATAATTCAGGCTTTCTTTCTCAAAAATGGATGATATAAACTTACAATTGTGAGAAATAAAGCCTGAATTGCAATATAAACTCATAATTCAGGCTTTCTTTCTCAAAAAATTGATGATATATACTCACAATTGTGAGAAATTAAGCCAGAATTGCAATATAAACTCATAATTCAGGCTTTCTTTCACAAAAATGGATAACATAACCTCACAATTGTGAGAAATAAAGCCAGAATTGCAATATAAACTCATAATTCAGGCTTTCTTTCTCAAAAATGGATGATATATTCTCACAGTTGTGAGAAATAAAGCCAGAATTGCAATATAATCTCATAATTAAGACTTTCTTTCTCAAAAATGGATGATATATACTCACAATTGTGAGAAATAAAGCCAGAATTGCAATATAAACTCATAATTCAGACTTTCTTTCTCAAAAATGGATGATATAAACTTACAATTGTGAGCATTAAAGCCAGAATTGCAATATAAACTCATAATTCAGGCTTTCTTTCTCAAAAATGCATGAAATAAACTTACAATTGTGAGTTTATAAGCCAGAATTGCAATATAAACTCATAATTCAGGCTTTCTTTCTCAAAAAATTGATGATACATGCTCACAATTGTGAGAAATAAAGCCAGAATTGCAATATAAACTCATAATTCAGGCTTTCTTTCTCAAAAATGGATGAAATAAACTTACAATTGTGAGAAATAAAGCCTGAATTGCAATATAAACTCATAATTCAGGCTTTCTTTCTCAAAAAATTGATGATATATACTCACAATTGTGAGAAGTAAAGCCAGAATTGCAATATGAACTGATAATTCAGGCTTTCTTTCTCAACAATGGATGATATAAACTTACAATTGTGAGCATTAAAGCCAGAATTGCAATATAAACTCATAATTCAGGCTTTCTTTCTCAGAAATGGGTGATATATACTCACAATTGTGAGAAATAAAGCCATAATTGCAATATAAACTCATAATTCAGGCTTTCTTTCTCAGAAATGGATGATATAACCTAGCAATTGTGAGCAATAAAGCCAGAATTACAATATAAACTCATAATTTAGGCTTTCTTTCTCAAAATTGGATAACATAAACTCACAATTGTGAGAAATAAAGCCATAATTGCAATATAAACTCATAATTCAGGCTTTCTTTCTCAGAAATGGATGATATATACTCACAATTGTCAGAAATAAAGCCAGAATTGCAATATAATTTTTATAATTCAGGCTTTCTTTCTCAGAAATGGGTCATATATATACTCACAATTGTGAGAAATAAAGCCAGAATTGCAATATGAACTCATAATTCAGGCTTTCTTTCTCAGGAATGGATGATATAAACCCGCAATTGTGAGCAATAAAGCCAGAATTGCAATTTAAACCCATATTTCCGGCTTTCTTTCTCAAAAATGGATGATATATTCTCACAATTGTGAGAAACAAAGCCAGAATTGCAAAATTAACTCATAATTCAGGCTTTCTTTCTCAGAAATGGATGATATATACTCACAATTGTGAGAAATAAAGCCAGAATTGCAATATAAACTCATAATTTAGGCTTACTTTGACAAAAATGGATAACATAAACTCACAATTGTGAGAAATAAAGCCAGAATTGCAATATAAACTCATAATTCAGGCTTTCTTTCTCAGAAATGGATGATATATACTCACAGTTGTGAGAAATAAAGCCAGAATTGCAATATGAACTGATAATTCAGGCTTTCTTTCTCAACAATGGATGATATAAACTTCCAGTTGTGAGCATTAAAGCCAGAATTGCAATATAAACTCATAATTGAGGCTTTCTTTCTCAAAAATGGATGATATAAACTTACAATTGTGAGCATTAAAGCCAGAATTGCAATATAAACTCATAATTGAGGCTTTCTTTCTCAAAAATGGATGATATAAACTTACAATTGTGAGCATTAAAGCCAGAATTGCAAAATTAACTCATAATTCAGGCTTTCTTTCTCAGAAATGGATGATATATACTCACAATTGTGAGAAATAAAGCCAGAATTGCAATATAAACTCATAATTTAGGCTTACTTTGACAAAAATGGATAACATAAACTCACAATTGTGAGAAATAAAGCCTGAATTGCAATATAAACTCATAATTCAGGCTTTCTTTCTCAAAAAATTGAAGATACATGCTCACAATTGTGAGAAATAAAGCCAGAATTGCAATATAAACTCATAATTCAGGCTTTCTTTCTCAAAAATGGATGATATAAACTTACAATTGTGAGAAATAAAGCCTGAATTGCAATATAAACTCATAATTCAGGCTTTCTTTCTCAAAAAATTGATGATATATACTCACAATTGTGAGAAATTAAGCCAGAATTGCAATATAAACTCATAATTCAGGCTTTCTTTCACAAAAATGGATAACATAAACTCACAATTGTGAGAAATAAAGCCAGAATTGCAATATAAACTCATAATTCAGGCTTTCTTTCTCAAAAATGGATGATATATTCTCACAGTTGTGAGAAATAAAGCCAGAATTGCAATATAATCTCATAATTAAGACTTTCTTTCTCAAAAATGGATGATATAAACTTACAATTGTGAGCATTAAAGCCAGAATTGCAATATAAACTCATAATTCAGGCTTTCTTTCTCAAAAATGGATGAAATAAACTTACAATTGTGAGTTTATAAGCCAGAATTGCAATATAAACTCAGAATTCAGGCTTTCTTTCTCAAAAAATTGATGATATATACTCACAATTGTGAGAAATAAAGCCAGAATTGCAATATAAACTCATAATTCAGGCTTTCTTTCTCAAAAATGGATAACTTAAACTCACAATTGTGAGAAATAAAGCCAGAATTGCAATATAAACTCATAATTCAGGCTTTCTTTCTCAAAAATGGATAACTTAAACTCACAATTGTGAGAAATAAAGCCAGAATTGCAATATAAACTCATAATTAAGGCTTTCTTTCTCAAAAATGGATGATATAAACTTACAATTGTGAGCATTAAAGCCAGAATTGCAATATAAACTCACAATTCAGGCTTTCTTTCTCAGAAATGGATGATATATACTCACAATTGTGAGAAATAAAGCCAGAATTGCAATATAAACTCATAATTCAGACTTTCTTTCTCAAAAATAGATGATATAAACTTACAGTTGTGAGTTTATAAGCCAGAATTGCAATATAAACTCATAATTCAGGCTTTCTTTCTCAAAAAATTGATGATACATGCTCACAATTGTGAGAAATAAAGCCAGAATTGCAATATAAACTCATAATTCAGGCTTTCTTTCTCAAAAATGGATGAAATAAACTTACAATTGTGAGAAATAAAGCCTGAATTGCAATATAAACTCATAATTCAGGCTTTCTTTCTCAAAAAATTGATGATATATACTCACAATTGTGAGAAGTAAAGCCAGAATTGCAATATGAACTGATAATTCAGGCTTTCTTTCTCAACAATGGATGATATAAACTTACAACTGTGAGCATTAAAGCCAGAATTGCAATATAAACTCATAATTCAGGCTTTCTTTCTCAGAAATGGGTGATATATACTCACAATTGTGAGAAATTAAGCCAGAATTGCAAAATAAACTCATAATTCAGGCTTTCTTTCTCAGAAGTGGATGATATATACTCACAATTGTGAGAAATAAAGCCAGAATTGCAATATAAACTCATAATTCAGGCTTTCTTTCTCAGAAATGGGTGATATATACTCACAATTGTGAGAAATAAAGCCATAATTGCAATATAAACTCATAATTCAGGCTTTCTTTCTCAGAAATGGATGATATAACCTAGCAATTGTGAGCAATAAAGTCAGAATTACAATATAAACTCATAATTTAGGCTTTCTTTCTCAAAATTGGATAACATAAACTCACAATTGTGAGAAATAAAGCCATAATTGCAATATAAACTCATAATTCAGGCTTTCTTTCTCAGAAATGGATGATATATACTCACAATTGTCAGAAATAAAGCCAGAATTGCAATATAATTTTTATAATTCAGGCTTTCTTTCTCAGAAATGGGTCATATATATACTCACAATTGTGAGAAATAAAGCCAGAATTGCAATATGAACTCATAATTCAGGCTTTCTTTCTCAGGAATGGATGATATAAACCCGCAATTGTGAGCAATAAAGCCAGAATTGCAATTTAAACCCATATTTCCGGCTTTCTTTCTCAAAAATGGATGATATATTCTCACAATTGTGAGAAACAAAGCCAGAATTGCAAAATTAACTCATAATTCAGGCTTTCTTTCTCAGAAATGGATGATATATACTCACAATTGTGAGAAATAAAGCCAGAATTGCAATATAAACTCATAATTCAGGCTTTCTTTCTCAAAAATGGATGATATAAACTTACAATTGTGAGCATTAAAGCCAGAATTGCAATATAAACTCATAATTCAGGCTTTCTTTCTCAAAAAAATGATGATATATACTCACAATTGTGAGAAATTAAGCCAGAATTGCAATATCAACTCACAATTTAGGCTTTCTTTCTCAGAAGTGGATGATATATACTCACAATTGTGAGAAATTAAGCCAGAATTGCAATATAAACTCATAATTCAGGCTTTCTTTCTCAGAAATGGATGATATAACCTAGCAATTGTGAGCAATAAAGCCAGAATTACAATATAAACTCATAATTCAGGCTTTCTTTCTCAGGAATGGATGATATAAACCCGCAATTGTGAGCAATAAAGCCAGAATTGCAAAATTAACTAATAATTCAGGCTTTCTTTCTCAGAAATGGATGATATATACTCACAATTGTGAGAAATAAAGCCAGAATTGCAATATAATCTCATAATTCAGGCTTACTTTGACAAAAATGGATAACATAAACTCACAATTGTGAGAAATAAAGCCAGAATTGCAATATAAACTCATAATTCAGGCTTTCTTTCTCAGAAATGGGTGATATATACTCACAATTGTGAGAAATAAAGCCAGAATTGCAATATAAACTCATAATTCAGGCTCTCTTTCTCAGAAATGGGTGATATATACTCACAATTGTGAGAAATAAAGCCAGAATTGCAATATAAACTCATAATTCAGGCTTTCTTTCTCAGAAATGGATGATATATACTCACAATTGTGAGAAATAAAGGCACAATTGCAATATGAACTGATAATTCAGGCTTTCTTTCTCAACAATGGATGATATAAACTTCCAGTTGTGAGCATTAAAGCCAGAATTGCAATATAAACTCATAATTGAGGCTTTCTTTCTCAAAAATGGATGATATAAACTTACAATTGTGAGCATTAAAGCCAGAATTGCAATATAAACTCATAATTCAGGCTTTCTTTCTCAACAATGGATGATATAAACTTCCAGTTGTGAGCATTAAAGCCAGAATTGCAATATAAACTCATAATTGAGGCTTTCTTTCTCAAAAATGGATGATATAAACTTCCAGTTGTGAGCATTAAAGCCAGAATTGCAATATAAACTCATAATTCAGGCTTTCTTTCTCAAAAATGGATGAAATAAACTTACAATTGTGAGTTTATAAGCCAGAATTGAAATATAAACTCAGAATTCAGGCTTTCTTTCTCAAAAAATTGATGATATATACTCACAATTGTGAGAAATAAAGCCAGAATTGCAATATAAACTCATAATTCAGACTTTCTTTCTCAAAAATGGATAACATAAACTAACAATTGTGAGAAATAAAGCCTGAATTGCAATATAAACTCATAATTCAGGCTTTCTTTCTCAAAAATGGATGAAATTAACTTACAATTGTGAGTTTATAAGCTAGAATTGCAATATAAACTCAGAATGCAGGCTTTCTTTCTCAAAAAATTGATGATATATAATCACAATTGTGAGAAATAAAGCCAGAATTGCAATATAAACTCATAATTCAGGCTTTCTTTCTCAAAAATGGATAACTTAAACTCACAATTGTGAGAAATAAAGCCAGAATTGCAATATAAACTCATCATTCAGGCTTTCTTTCTCAAAAATGGATAACTTAAACTCACAATTGTGAGAAATAAAGCCAGAATTGCAATATAAACTCATAATTAAGGCTTTCTTTCTCAAAAATGGATGATATAAACTTACAATTGTGAGCATTAAAGCCAGAATTGCAATATAAACTCACAATTCAGGCTTTCTTTCTCAGAAATGGATGATATATACTCACAATTGTGAGAAATAAAGCCAGAATTGCAATATAAACTCATAATTCAGACTTTCTTTCTCAAAAATGGATGATATAAACTTACAATTGTGAGCATTAAAGCCAGAATTGCAATATAAACTCATAATTCAGGCTTTCTTTCTCAAAAATGGATGAAATAAACTTACAATTGTGAGTTTATAAGCCAGAATTGCAATATAAACTCATAATTCAGGCTTTCTTTCTCAAAAAATTGATGATACATGCTCACAATTGTGAGAAATAAAGCCAGAATTGCAATATAAACTCATAATTCAGGCTTTCTTTCTCAAAAATGGATGAAATAAACTTACAATTGTGAGAAATAAAGCCTGAATTGCAATATAAACTCATAATTCAGGCTTTCTTTCTCAAAAAATTGATGATATATACTCACAATTGTGAGAAGTAAAGCCAGAATTGCAATATGAACTGATAATTCAGGCTTTCTTTCTCAACAATGGATGATATAAACTTACAATTGTGAGCATTAAAGCCAGAATTGCAATATAAACTCATAATTCAGGCTTTCTTTCTCAGAAATGGGTGATATATACTCACAATTGTGAGAAATTAAGCCAGAATTGCAAAATAAACTCATAATTCAGGCTTTGTTTCTCAGAAGTGGATGATATATACTCACAATTGTGAGAAATAAAGCCAGAATTGCAATATAAACTCATAATTCAGGCTTTCTTTCTCAGAAATGGGTGATATATACTCACAATTGTGAGAAATAAAGCCAGAATTGCAATATAAACTCATAATTCAGGCTTTCTTTCTCAGAAATGGATGATATAACCTAGCAATTGTGAGCAATAAAGCCAGAATTACAATATAAACTCATAATTTAGGCTTTCTTTCTCAAAATTGGATAACATAAACTCACAATTGTGAGAAATAAAGCCATAATTGCAATATAAACTCATAATTCAGGCTTTCTTTCTCAGAAATGGATGATATATACTCACAATTGTCAGAAATAAAGCCAGAATTGCAATATAATTTTTATACTTCAGGCTTTCTTTCTCAGAAATGGGTCATATATATACTCACAATTGTGAGAAATAAAGCCAGAATTGCAATATGAACTCATAATTCAGGCTTTCTTTCTCAGGAATGGATGATATAAACCCGCAATTGTGAGCAATAAAGCCAGAATTGCAATTTAAACCCATATTTCCGGCTTTCTTTCTCAAAAATGGATGATATATCCTCACAATTGTGAGAAACAAAGCCAGAATTGCAATATAAACTCATAATTCAGGCTTTCTTTCTCAGAAATGGATGATATATACTCACAGTTGTGAGAAATAAAGCCAGAATTGCAATATGAACTCATAATTCAGGCTTTCTTTCTCAAAAATGGATGATATAAACTTACAATTGTGAGCATTAAAGCCAGAATTGCAAAATTAACTCATAATTCAGGCTTTCTTTCTCAGAAATGGATGATATATACTCACAATTGTGAGAAATAAAGCCAGAATTGCAATATAAACTCATAATTTAGGCTTACTCTGACAAAAATGGATAACATAAACTCACAATTGTGAGAAATAAAGCCAGAATTGCAATATAAACTCATAATTCAGGCTTTCTTTCTCAGAAATGGATGATATATACTCACAGTTGTGAGAAATAAAGCCAGAATTGCAATATGAACTGATAATTCAGGCTTTCTTTCTCAACAATGGATGATATAAACTTCCAGTTGTGAGCATTAAAGCCAGAATTGCAATATAAACTCATAATTGAGGCTTTCTTTCTCAAAAATGGATGATATAAACTTCCAGTTGTGAGCATTAAAGCCAGAATTGCAATATAAACTCATAATTCAGGCTTTCTTTCTCAAAAATGGATGAAATAAACTTACAATTGTGAGTTTATAAGCCAGAATTGAAATATAAACTCAGAATTCAGGCTTTCTTTCTCAAAAAATTGATGATATATACTCACAATTGTGAGAAATAAAGCCAGAATTGCAATATAAACTCATAATTCAGACTTTCTTTCTCAAAAATGGATAACATAAACTAACAATTGTGAGAAATAAAGCCTGAATTGCAATATAAACTCATAATTCAGGCTTTCTTTCTCAAAAATGGATGAAATAAACTTACAATTGTGAGTTTATAAGCCAGAATTGCAATATAAACTCAGAATTCAGGCTTTCTTTCTCAAAAAATTTATGATATATACTCACAATTGTGAGAAATAAAGCCAGAATTGCAATATAAACTCACAATTCAGGCTTTCTTTCTCAGAAATGGATGATATATACTCACAATTGTGAGAAATAAAGCCAGAATTGCAATATAAACTCATAATTCAGACTTTCTTTCTCAAAAATTTATGATATAAACTTACAATTGTGAGCATTAAAGCCAGAATTGCAATATAAACTCATAATTCAGGCTTTCTTTCTCAAAAATGGATGAAATGAATTTACAATTGTGAGTTTATAAGCCAGAATTGCAATATAAACTCATAATTCAGGCTTTCTTTCTCAAAAAATTGATGATACATGCTCACAATTGTGAGAAATAAAGCCAGAATTGCAATATAAACTCATAATTCAGGCTTTCTTTCTCAAAAATGGATGATATAAACTTACAATTGTGAGAAATAAAGCCTGAATTGCAATATAAACTCATAATTCAGGCTTTCTTTCTCAAAAAATTGATGATATATACTCACAATTGTGAGAAATTAAGCCAGAATTGCAATATAAACTCATAATTCAGGCTTTCTTTCACAAAAATGGATAACATAAACTCACAATTGTGAGAAATAAAGCCAGAATTGCAATATAAACTCATAATTCAGGCTTTCTTTCTCAAAAATGGATGATATAAACTTACAATTGTGAGCATTAAAGCCAGAATTGCAATAAAAACTCATAATTCAGGCTTTCTTTCTCAAAAATGGATGATATATTCTCACAGTTGTGAGAAATAAAGCCAGAATTGCAATATAATCTCATAATTAAGACTTTCTTTCTCAAAAATGGATGATATAAACTTACAATTGTGAGCATTAAAGCCAGAATTGCAATATGAACTGATAATTCAGGCTTTCTTTCTCAAAAATGGATGAAATAAACTTACAATTGTGAGTTTATAAGCCAGAATTGCAATATAAACTCATAATTCAGGCTTTTTTTCTCAAAAAAAATTGATGATATATACTCACAATTGTGAGAAATAAAGCCAGAATTGCAATATAAACTCATAAATCAGGCTTTCTTTCTCAAAAAATTTATGATATATCCTCACAACTGTGAGAAATAAAGCCAGAATTGCAATATAAACTCATAATTCAGGCTTTCTTTCTCAAAAAATTGATGATATATACTCACAATTGTGAGAAATAAAGCCAGAATTGCAATATAAACTCATAATTCAGGCTTTCTTTCTCAAATTTATGATATATACTCACAATTATGAGAAATAAAGGCAGAATTGCAATATAAACTCATAATTCAGGCTTTCTTTCTCAAAAAATTGATGATATATACTCACAATTGTGAGAAATAAAGCCAGAATTGCAATATAAACTCATAAGTCAGGCTTTCTTTCTCAAAAAATTGATGATATATACTCACAATTGTGAGAAATAAAGCCAGAATTGCAATATAAACTCATAATTCAGGCTTTCTTTCTCAAAAAATTGATGATATATACTCACAATTGTGAGAAATAAAGCCAGAATTGCAATATAAACTCATAATTCAGGCTTTCTTTCTCAACAATGGATGATATAAACTTCCAATTGTGAGCATTAAAGCCAGAATTGCAATATAAACTCATAATTTAGGCTTTCTTTCTCAAAAATGGATGATATAAACTTACAATTGTGAGAAATAAAGCCAGAATTGCAATATAAAATCACAATTCAGGCTTTCTTTCTCAAAAATGGATAACTTAAACTCACAATTGTGATAAATAAAGCCAGAATTGCAATATAAACTCACAATTCAGGTTTTCTTTCTCAAAAATGGATAACATAAACTCACAATTGTGAGAAATAAAGCCAGAATTGCAAAATAAACTCACAATTCAGGCTTTCTTTCTCAGAAATGGATGACATATACTCACATTTGTGAGAAATAAAGCCAGAATTGCAATATAAACTCATCATTCAGGCTTTCTTTCACAAAAATGGATAACATAAACTCACAATTGTGAGAAATAAAGCCAGAAATTCAAAATATAAAATCATAATTCAGGCTTTCTTTCTCAAAAATGGATGATATAAACTTACAATTGTGAGCATTAAAGCCAGAATTGCAATATAAACTCATAATTCAGGCTTTCTTTCTCAGAAATTAGTGATATATGCTCACAATTGTGAGAAATAAAGCCAAAATTGCAATATAAACTCATAATTCAGACTTTCTTTCTCAGAAATGGGTGATATATACTCACAATTGTGAGAAATAAAGCCAGAATTGCAATATAAACTCATAATTGAGGCTTTCTTTCTCAAAAATGCATGATATATACTCACAATTGTGAGAAATAAAGCCAAAATTGCAATATAAACTCATAATTCAGGCTTTCTTTCTCAGAAATGGGTGATATATACTCACAATTGTGAGAAATAAAGCCAGAATTGCAATATAAACTCATAATTCAGGCTTTTTTACTTAGAAATGGATGATATATACTCAGAATTGTGAGAAATAAAGCCAGAATTGCAATATGAACTCATAATTCAGGCTTTCTTTCTCACAAATTGGTGATATATACTCACAATTGTGAGAAATAAAGACAGAATTGCAATATAAACTCATAATTCAGACTTTCTTTCTCAAAAATGGATAACATAAACTCACAATTGTGAGAAATAAAGCCAGAATTGCGATATAAACTCATAATTCAGGCTTTCTTTCTCAAAAAATTGATGATATATACTCACAATTGTGAGAAGTAAAGCCAGAATTGCAATATGAACTGATAATTCAGGCTTTCTTTCTCAACAATGGATGATATAAACTTCCAATTGTGAGCATTAAAGCCAGAATTGCAATATAAACTCACAATTCAGGCTTTCTTTCTCAAAAACGGATAACTTAAACTCACAATTGTGAGAAATAAAGCCAGAATTGCAATATAAACTCATAATTCAGGCTTTCTTTCTCAAAAATGGATAACAAACTCACAATTGTGAGAAATAAACCTAGAATTGCAAAATAAACTCATAATTCAGGCTTTCTTTCTCAGAAATGGATGACATTTACTCACATATGTGAGAAATAAAGCCAGAATTGCAATATAAACTCATAAATCAGGCTTTCTTTCACAAAAATGGAAAACATAAACTTACAATTGTGAGAAATAAAGCCAGAATTGCAATATAAACTCATAATTCAGGCTTTCTTTCTCAAAAATTAGTGATATATGCTCACAATTGTGAGAAATAAAGCCAAAATTGCAGTATAAACTCATAATTCAGGCTTTCTTTCTCAAAAATGGGTGATATATACTCACAATTGTGAGAAATAAAGCCAGAATTGCAATATAAACTCATAATTGAGGCTTTCTTTCTCTAAAATGGATGATATATACTCACAATTGTGAGAAATAAAGCCAGAATTGCAATATAAACTCATAATTCAGGCTTTCTTTCTCAAAAAATTGATGATATATACTCACAATTGTGAGAAGTAAAGCCAGAATTGCAATATGAACTGATAATTCAGGATTTCTTTCTCAACAATGGATGATATAAACTTCCAATTGTGAGCATTAAAGCCAGAATTGCAATATAAACTCATAATTCAGGCTTTCTTTCTCAAAAATGGATGATATAAACTTACAATTGTGAGTATTAAAGCCAGAATTGCAATATAAACTCATAATTCAGGCTTTCTTTCTCAACAATGGATGATATAAACTTCCAATTGTGAGCATTAAAGCCAGAATTGCAATATAAACTCATAATTCAGGCTTTCTTTCTCAAAAATGGATGATATAAACTTACAATTGTGAGCATTAAAGCCAGAATTGCAATATAAACTCATAATTCAGGCTTTCTTTCTCAAAAATGGATGATATAAACTTACAATTGTGAGCATTAAAGCCAGAATTGCAATATAAACTAATAATTCAGGCTTTCTTTCTCAATAATGGATGAAATAAACTTACAATTGTGAGCATTAAAGCCAGAATTGCAATATAAACTCATAATTCAGGCTTTCTTTCTCAAAAATGGATGATATAAACTTACAATTGTGAGCAATAAAGCCAGAATTGCAATATGAACTCATAATTCAGACTTTCTTTCTCAAAAATGGATAACATAAACTCACAATTGTGAGAAATAAAGCCAGAATTGCAATATAAACTCATAATTCAGGTGTCTTTCTCAGAAATGGATGATATATACTCACAATTGTGAGAAATAAAGCCAGAATTGCAATATAAACTCATAATTCAGACTTTCTTTCTCAACAATGGATGATATAAACTTACAATTGTGAGCATTAAAGCCAGAATTGCAATATAAACTCATAATTCAGGCTTTCTTTCTCAACAATGGATGATATAAACTTACAATTGTAAGCATTAAAGCCAGAATTGCAACATAAACTCATAATTCAGGCTTTCTTTCTCAAAAAATTGATGATATATACTCACAATTGTGAAAAATAAAACCAGAATTGCTATATAAACTCACAATTCAGGCTTTCTTTCTCAGAAATGGGTGATATATACTCACAATTGTGAGAAATTAAGCCAGAATTGCAATATAAACTCATAATTCAGGCTTTCTTTCACAAAAATGAATAACATAAACTCACAATTGTGAGAAATAAAGCCAGAATTGCAATATATACTCACAATTCAGGCTTTCTTTCTTAGAAATGGATGATATATACTCACAATTGTGAGAAATAAAGCCAGAATTGCAATATAAACTCATAATTCAGACTTTCTTTCTCAAAAATGGATAACATAAACTCACAATTGTGAGAAATAAAGCCAGAATTGCAATATAAACTCATAATTCAGGCTTTCTTTCTCAGAAATGGATGATATATACTCACAGTTGTGAGAAATAAAGCCAGAATTGCAATATGAACTGATAATTCAGGCTTTCTTTCTCAACAATGGATGATATAAACTTCCAGTTGTGAGCATTAAAGCCAGAATTGCAATATAAACTCATAATTGAGGCTTTCTTTCTCAAAAATGGATGATATAAACTTCCAGTTGTGAGCACTAAAGCCAGAATTGCAATATAAACTCATAATTCAGGCTTTCTTTCTCAAAAATGGATGAAATAAACTTACAATTGTGAGTTTATAAGCCAGAATTGAAATATAAACTCAGAATTCAGGCTTTCTTTCTCAAAAAATGGATGATATATACTCACAATTGTGAGAAATAAAGCCAGAATTGCAATATAAACTCATAATTCAGACTTTCTTTCTCAAAAATTGATGATATATACTCACAATTGTGAGAAATAAAGCCAGAATTGCAATATAAACTCACAATTCAGGCTTTCTTTCTCAGAAATGGATGATATATACTCACAATTGTGAGAAATAAAGCCAGAATTGCAATATAAACTCATAATTCAGGCTTTCTTTCTCAAAAATGGATGATATAAACTTACAATTGTGAGAAATAAAGCCTGAATTGCAATATAAACTCATAATTCAGGCTTTCTTTCTCAAAAAAATGATGATATATACTCACAATTGTGAGAAATATAGCCAGAATTGCAATATCAACTCACAATTTAGGCTTTCTTTCTCAGAAGTGGATGATATATACTCACAATTGTGAGAAATTAAGCCAGAATTGCAATATAAACTTATAATTCAGGCTTTCTTTCTCAGAAATGGATGATATAACCTAGCAATTGTGAGCAATAAAGCCAGAATTACAATATAAACTCATAATTTAGGCTTTCTTTCTCAAAAATGGATAACATAAACTCACAATTGTGAGAAATAAAGCCATAATTGCAATATAAACTCATAATTCAGGCTTTCTTTCTCAGAAATGGATGATATAAACTTACAATTGTGAGCATTAAAGCCAGAATTGCAATAAAAACTCATAATTCAGGCTTTCTTTCTCAAAAATGGATGATATATTCTCACAGTTGTGAGAAATAAAGCCAGAATTGCAATATAATCTCATAATTAAGACTTTCTTTCTCAAAAATGGATGATATAAACTTACAATTGTGAGCATTAAAGCCAGAATTGCAATATGAACTGATAATTCAGGCTTTCTTTCTCAAAAATGGATGAAATAAACTTACAATTGTGAGTTTATAAGCCAGAATTGCAATATAAACTCATAATTCAGGCTTTTTTTCTCAAAAAAAATTGATGATATATACTCACAATTGTGAGAAATAAAGCCAGAATTGCAATATAAACTCATAATTCAGGCTTTCTTTCTCAAAAAATTTATGATATATCCTCACAACTGTGAGAAATAAAGCCAGAATTGCAATATAAACTCATAATTCAGGCTTTCTTTCTAAAAAAATTGATGATATATACTCACAATTGTGAGAAATAAAGGCAGAATTGCAATATAAACTCATAAGTCAGGCTTTCTTTCTCAAAAAATTTATGATATATACTCACAATTGTGAGAAATAAAGCCAGAATTGCAATATAAACTCATAATTCAGGCTTTCTTTCTCAAAAAATTGATGATATATACTCACAATTGTGAGAAATAAAGCCAGAATTGCAATATAAACTCATAATTCAGGCTTTCTTTCTCAACAATGGATGATATAAACTTCCAATTGTGAGCATTAAAGCCAGAATTGCAATATAAACTCATAATTTAGGCTTTCTTTCTCAAAAATGGATGATATAAACTTACAATTGTGAGAAATAAAGCCAGAATTGCAATATAAAATCACAATTCAGGCTTTCTTTCTCAAAAATGGATAACTTAAACTCACAATTGTGATAAATAAAGCCAGAATTGCAATATAAACTCACAATTCAGGTTTTCTTTCTCAAAAATGGATAACATAAACTCACAATTGTGAGAAATAAAGCCAGAATTGCAAAATAAACTCACAATTCAGGCTTTCTTTCTCAGAAATGGATGACATATACTCACATTTGTGAGAAATAAAGCCAGAATTGCAATATAAACTCATCATTCAGGCTTTCTTTCTCAAAAATGGATAACTTAAACTCACAATTGTGAGAAATAAAGCCAGAATTGCAATATAAACTCATAATTAAGGCTTTCTTTCTCAAAAATGGATGATATAAACTTACAATTGTGAGCATTAAAGCCAGAATTGCAATATAAACTCACAATTCAGGCTTTCTTTCTCAGAAATGGATGATATATACTCACAATTGTGAGAAATAAAGCCAGAATTGCAATATAAACTCATAATTCAGACTTTCTTTCTCAAAATGGATGATATAAACTTACAATTGTGAGCATTAAAGCCAGAATTGCAATATAAACTCATAATTCAGGCTTTCTTTCTCAAAAATGGATGAAATAAACTTACAATTGTGAGTTTATAAGCCAGAATTGCAATATAAACTCATAATTCAGGCTTTCTTTCTCAAAAAATTGATGATACATGCTCACAATTGTGAGAAATAAAGCCAGAATTGCAATATAAACTCATAATTCAGGCTTTCTTTCTCAAAAATGGATGAAATAAACTTACAATTGTGAGAAATAAAGCCTGAATTGCAATATAAACTCATAATTCAGGCTTTCTTTCTCAAAAAATTGATGATATATACTCACAATTGTGAGAAGTAAAGCCAGAATTGCAATATGAACTGATAATTCAGGCTTTCTTTCTCAACAATGGATGATATGAACTTACAATTGTGAGCATTAAAGCCAGAATTGCAATATAAACTCATAATTCAGGCTTTCTTTCTCAGAAATGGGTGATATATACTCACAATTGTGAGAAATTAAGCCAGAATTGCAAAATAAACTCATAATTCAGGCTTTGTTTCTCAGAAGTGGATGATATATACTCACAATTGTGAGAAATAAAGCCAGAATTGCAATATAAACTCATAATTCAGGCTTTCTTTCTCAGAAATGGGTGATATATACTCACAATTGTGAGAAATAAAGCCAGAATTGCAATATAAACTCATAATTCAGGCTTTCTTTCTCAGAAATGGATGATATAACCTAGCAATTGTGAGCAATAAAGCCAGAATTACAATATAAACTCATAATTTAGGCTTTCTTTCTCAAAATTGGATAACATAAACTCACAATTGTGAGAAATAAAGCCATAATTGCAATATAAACTCATAATTCAGGCTTTCTTTCTCAGAAATGGATGATATATACTCACAATTGTCAGAAATAAAGCCAGGATTGCAATATAATTTTTATACTTCAGGCTTTCTTTCTCAGAAATGGGTCATATATATACTCACAATTGTGAGAAATAAAGCCAGAATTGCAATATGAACTCATAATTCAGGCTTTCTTTCTCAGGAATGGATGATATAAACCCGCAATTGTGAGCAATAAAGCCAGAATTGCAATTTAAACCCATATTTCCGGCTTTCTTTCTCAAAAATGGATGATATATCCTCACAATTGTGAGAAACAAAGCCAGAATTGCAATATAAACTCATAATTCAGGCTTTCTTTCTCAGAAATGGATGATATATACTCACAGTTGTGAGAAATAAAGCCAGAATTGCAATATGAACTGATAATTCAGGCTTTCTTTCTCAACAATGGATGATATAAACTTCCAGTTGTGAGCATTAAAGCCAGAATTGCAATATAAACTCATAATTGAGGCTTTCTTTCTCAAAAATGGATGATATAAACTTACAATTGTGAGCATTAAAGCCAGAATTGCAATATAAACTCATAATTGAGGCTTTCTTTCTCAAAAATGGATGATATAAACTTACAATTGTGAGCATTAAAGCCAGAATTGCAAAATTAACTCATAATTCAGGCTTTCTTTCTCAGAAATGGATGATATATACTCACAATTGTGAGAAATAAAGCCAGAATTGCAATATAAACTCATAATTTAGGCTTACTCTGACAAAAATGGATAACATAAACTCACAATTGTGAGAAATAAAGCCAGAATTGCAATATAAACTCATAATTCAGGCTTTCTTTCTCAGAAATGGATGATATATACTCACAGTTGTGAGAAATAAAGCCAGAATTGCAATATGAACTGATAATTCAGGCTTTCTTTCTCAACAATGGATGATATAAACTTCCAGTTGTGAGCATTAAAGCCAGAATTGCAATATAAACTCATAATTGAGGCTTTCTTTCTCAAAAATGGATGATATAAACTTCCAGTTGTGAGCATTAAAGCCAGAATTGCAATATAAACTCATAATTCAGGCTTTCTTTCTCAAAAATGGATGAAATAAACTTACAATTGTGAGTTTATAAGCCAGAATTGAAATATAAACTCAGAATTCAGGCTTTCTTTCTCAAAAAATTGATGATATATACTCACAATTGTGAGAAATAAAGCCAGAATTGCAATATAAACTCATAATTCAGACTTTCTTTCTCAAAAATGGATAACATAAACTAACAATTGTGAGAAATAAAGCCTGAATTGCAATATAAACTCATAATTCAGGCTTTCTTTCTCAAAAATGGATGAAATAAACTTACAATTGTGAGTTTATAAGCCAGAATTGCAATATAAACTCAGAATTCAGGCTTTCTTTCTCAAAAAATTTATGATATATACTCACAATTGTGAGAAATAAAGCCAGAATTGCAATATAAACTCACAATTCAGGCTTTCTTTCTCAGAAATGGATGATATATACTCACAATTGTGAGAAATAAAGCCAGAATTGCAATATAAACTCATAATTCAGACTTTCTTTCTCAAAAATTGATGATATAAACTTACAATTGTGAGCATTAAAGCCAGAATTGCAATATAAACTCATAATTCAGGCTTTCTTTCTCAAAAATGGATGAAATGAATTTACAATTGTGAGTTTATAAGCCAGAATTGCAATATAAACTCATAATTCAGGCTTTCTTTCTCAAAAAATTGATGATACATGCTCACAATTGTGAGAAATAAAGCCAGAATTGCAATATAAACTCATAATTCAGGCTTTCTTTCTCAAAAATGGATGATATAAACTTACAATTGTGAGAAATAAAGCCTGAATTGCAATATAAACTCATAATTCAGGCTTTCTTTCTCAAAAAATTGATGATATATACTCACAATTGTGAGAAATTAAGCCAGAATTGCAATATAAACTCATAATTCAGGCTTTCTTTCACAAAAATGGATAACATAAACTCACAATTGTGAGAAATAAAGCCAGAATTGCAATATAAACTCATAATTCAGGCTTTCTTTCTCAAAAATGGATGATATAAACTTACAATTGTGAGCATTAAAGCCAGAATTGCAATAAAAACTCATAATTCAGGCTTTCTTTCTCAAAAATGGATGATATATTCTCACAGTTGTGAGAAATAAAGCCAGAATTGCAATATAATCTCATAATTAAGACTTTCTTTCTCAAAAATGGATGATATAAACTTACAATTGTGAGCATTAAAGCCAGAATTGCAATATGAACTGATAATTCAGGCTTTCTTTCTCAAAAATGGATGAAATAAACTTACAATTGTGAGTTTATAAGCCAGAATTGCAATATAAACTCATAATTCAGGCTTTTTTTCTCAAAAAAAATTGATGATATATACTCACAATTGTGAGAAATAAAGCCAGAATTGCAATATAAACTCATAAATCAGGCTTTATTTCTCAAAAAATTTATGATATATCCTCACAACTGTGAGAAATAAAGCCAGAATTGCAATATAAACTCATAATTCAGGCTTTCTTTCTCAAAAAATTGATGATATATACTCACAATTGTGAGAAATAAAGCCAGAATTGCAATATAAACTCATAATTCAGGCTTTCTTTCTCAAATTTATGATATATACTCACAATTATGAGAAATAAAGGCAGAATTGCAATATAAACTCATAATTCAGGCTTTCTTTCTCAAAAAATTGATGATATATACTCACAATTGTGAGAAATAAAGCCAGAATTGCAATATAAACTCATAAGTCAGGCTTTCTTTCTCAAAAAATTGATGATATATACTCACAATTGTGAGAAATAAAGCCAGAATTGCAATATAAACTCATAATTCAGGCTTTCTTTCTCAAAAAATTGATGATATATACTCACAATTGTGAGAAATAAAGCCAGAATTGCAATATAAACTCATAATTCAGGCTTTCTTTCTCAACAATGGATGATATAAACTTCCAATTGTGAGCATTAAAGCCAGAATTGCAATATAAACTCATAATTTAGGATTTCTTTCTCAAAAATGGATGATATAAACTTACAATTGTGAGAAATAAAGCCAGAATTGCAATATAAAATCACAATTCAGGCTTTCTTTCTCAAAAATGGATAACTTAAACTCACAATTGTGATAAATAAAGCCAGAATTGCAATATAAACTCACAATTCAGGTTTTCTTTCTCAAAAATGGATAACATAAACTCACAATTGTGAGAAATAAAGCCAGAATTGCAAAATAAACTCACAATTCAGGCTTTCTTTCTCAGAAATGGATGACATATACTCACATTTGTGAGAAATAAAGCCAGAATTGCAATATAAACTCATCATTCAGGCTTTCTTTCACAAAAATGGATAACATAAACTCACAATTGTGAGAAATAAAGCCAGAAATTCAAAATATAAAATCATAATTCAGGCTTTCTTTCTCAAAAATGGATGATATAAACTTACAATTGTGAGCATTAAAGCCAGAATTGCAATATAAACTCATAATTCAGGCTTTCTTTCTCAGAAATTAGTGATATATGCTCACAATTGTGAGAAATAAAGCCAAAATTGCAATATAAACTCATAATTCAGACTTTCTTTCTCAGAAATGGGTGATATATACTCACAATTGTGAGAAATAAAGCCAGAATTGCAATATAAACTCATAATTGAGGCTTTCTTTCTCAAAAATGCATGATATATACTCACAATTGTGAGAAATAAAGCCAAAATTGCAATATAAACTCATAATTCAGGCTTTCTTTCTCAGAAATGGGTGATATATACTCACAATTGTGAGAAATAAAGCCAGAATTGCAATATAAACTCATAATTCAGGCTTTCTTACTTAGAAATGGATGATATATACTCAGAATTGTGAGAAATAAAGCCAGAATTGCAATATGAACTCATAATTCAGGCTTTCTTTCTCACAAATTGGTGATATATACTCACAATTGTGAGAAATAAAGACAGAATTGCAATATAAACTCATAATTCAGACTTTCTTTCTCAAAAATGGATAACATAAACTCACAATTGTGAGAAATAAAGCCAGAATTGCGATATAAACTCATAATTCAGGCTTTCTTTCTCAAAAAATTGATGATATATACTCACAATTGTGAGAAGTAAAGCCAGAATTGCAATATGAACTGATAATTCAGGCTTTCTTTCTCAACAATGGATGATATAAACTTCCAATTGTGAGCATTAAAGCCAGAATTGCAATATAAACTCACAATTCAGGCTTTCTTTCTCAAAAACGGATAACTTAAACTCACAATTGTGAGAAATAAAGCCAGAATTGCAATATAAACTCATAATTCAGGCTTTCTTTCTCAAAAATGGATAACAAACTCACAATTGTGAGAAATAAACCTAGAATTGCAAAATAAACTCATAATTCAGGCTTTCTTTCTCAGAAATGGATGACATTTACTCACATATGTGAGAAATAAAGCCAGAATTGCAATATAAACTCATAAATCAGGCTTTCTTTCACAAAAATGGAAAACATAAACTTACAATTGTGAGAAATAAAGCCAGAATTGCAATATAAACTCATAATTCAGGCTTTCTTTCTCAAAAATTAGTGATATATGCTCACAATTGTGAGAAATAAAGCCAAAATTTCAGTATAAACTCATAATTCAGGCTTTCTTTCTCAAAAATGGGTGATATATACTCACAATTGTGAGAAATAAAGCCAGAATTGCAATATAAACTCATAATTGAGGCTTTCTTTCTCTAAAATGGATGATATATACTCACAATTGTGAGAAATAAAGCCAGAATTGCAATATAAACTCATAATTCAGGCTTTCTTTCTCAAAAAATTGATGATATATACTCACAATTGTGAGAAGTAAAGCCAGAATTGCAATATGAACTGATAATTCAGGATTTCTTTCTCAACAATGGATGATATAAACTTCCAATTGTGAGCATTAAAGCCAGAATTGCAATATAAACTCATAATTCAGGCTTTCTTTCTCAAAAATGGATGATATAAACTTACAATTGTGAGTATTAAAGCCAGAATTGCAATATAAACTCATAATTCAGGCTTTCTTTCTCAACAATGGATGATATAAACTTCCAATTGTGAGCATTAAAGCCAGAATTGCAATATAAACTCATAATTCAGGCTTTCTTTCTCAAAATGGATGATATAAACTTACAATTGTGAGCATTAAAGCCAGAATTGCAATATAAACTCATAATTCAGGCTTTCTTTCTCAAAAATGGATGATATAAACTTACAATTGTGAGCATTAAAGCCAGAATTGCAATATAAACTAATAATTCAGGCTTTCTTTCTCAATAATGGATGAAATAAACTTACAATTGTGAGCATTAAAGCCAGAATTGCAATATAAACTCATAATTCAGGCTTTCTTTCTCAAAAATGGATGATATAAACTTACAATTGTGAGCAATAAAGCCAGAATTGCAATATGAACTCATAATTCAGACTTTCTTTCTCAAAAATGGATAACATAAACTCACAATTGTGAGAAATAAAGCCAGAATTGCAATATAAACTCATAATTCAGGTGTCTTTCTCAGAAATGGATGATATATACTCACAATTGTGAGAAATAAAGCCAGAATTGCAATATAAACTCATAATTCAGACTTTCTTTCTCAACAATGGATGATATAAACTTACAATTGTGAGCATTAAAGCCAGAATTGCAATATAAACTCATAATTCAGGCTTTCTTTCTCAACAATGGATGATATAAACTTACAATTGTAAGCATTAAAGCCAGAATTGCAACATAAACTCATAATTCAGGCTTTCTTTCTCAAAAAATTGATGATATATACTCACAATTGTGAAAAATAAAACCAGAATTGCTATATAAACTCACAATTCAGGCTTTCTTTCTCAGAAATGGGTGATATATACTCACAATTGTGAGAAATTAAGCCAGAATTGCAATATAAACTCATAATTCAGGCTTTCTTTCACAAAAATGAATAACATAAACTCACAATTGTGAGAAATAAAGCCAGAATTGCAATATATACTCACAATTCAGGCTTTCTTTCTTAGAAATGGATGATATATACTCACAATTGTGAGAAATAAAGCCAGAATTGCAATATAAACTCATAATTCAGACTTTCTTTCTCAAAAATGGATAACATAAACTCACAATTGTGAGAAATAAAGCCAGAATTGCAATATAAACTCATAATTCAGGCTTTCTTTCTCATAAATGGATGACATATACTCACAATTGTGAGAAATAAAGCCAGAATTGCAATATGAACTGATAATTCAGGCTTTCTTTCTCAACAATGGATGATATAAACTTACAGTTGTGAGCATTAAAGCCAGAATTGCAATATAAACTCATAATTGAGGCTTTCTTTCTCAAAAATGGATGATATAAACTTACAATTGTGAGCATTAAAGCCAGAATTGCAATATAAACTCATAATTCAGACTTTCTTTCTCAGAAATGGATGCTATATACTCACAATTGTGAGAAATAAAGCCAGAATTGCAATATGAACTGATAATTCAGGCTTTCTTTCTAAACAATGGATGATATAAACTTCCAGTTGTGAGCATTAAAGCCAGAATTGCAATATAAACTCATAATTCAGGCTTTATTTCTCAAAAATGGATGAAATAAACTTACAATTGTGAGTTTAAAAGCCAGAATTGCAATATAAACTCATAATTTAGGCTTACTCTGACAAAAATGGATAACATAAACTCACAATTGTGAGAAATAAAGCCAGAATTGCAATATAAACTCATAATTCAGGCTTTCTTTCTCAGAAATGGATGATATATACTCACAGTTGTGAGAAATAAAGCCAGAATTGCAATATGAACTGATAATTCAGGCTTTCTTTCTCAACAATGGATGATATAAACTTCCAGTTGTGAGCATTAAAGCCAGAATTGCAATATAAACTCATAATTGAGGCTTTCTTTCTCAAAAATGGATGATATAAACTTCCAGTTGTGAGCACTAAAGCCAGAATTGCAATATAAACTCATAATTCAGGCTTTCTTTCTCAAAAATGGATGAAATAAACTTACAATTGTGAGTTTATAAGCCAGAATTGAAATATAAACTCAGAATTCAGGCTTTCTTTCTCAAAAAATGGATGATATATACTCACAATTGTGAGAAATAAAGCCAGAATTGCAATATAAACTCATAATTCAGACTTTCTTTCTCAAAAATTGATGATATATACTCACAATTGTGAGAAATAAAGCCAGAATTGCAATATAAACTCACAATTCAGGCTTTCTTTCTCAGAAATGGATGATATATACTCACAATTGTGAGAAATAAAGCCAGAATTGCAATATAAACTCATAATTCAGGCTTTCTTTCTCAAAAATGGATGATATAAACTTACAATTGTGAGAAATAAAGCCTGAATTGCAATATAAACTCATAATTCAGGCTTTCTTTCTCAAAAAAATGATGATATATACTCACAATTGTGAGAAATATAGCCAGAATTGCAATATCAACTCACAATTTAGGCTTTCTTTCTCAGAAGTGGATGATATATACTCACAATTGTGAGAAATTAAGCCAGAATTGCAATATAAACTTATAATTCAGGCTTTCTTTCTCAGAAATGGATGATATAACCTAGCAATTGTGAGCAATAAAGCCAGAATTACAATATAAACTCATAATTTAGGCTTTCTTTCTCAAAAATGGATAACATAAACTCACAATTGTGAGAAATAAAGCCATAATTGCAATATAAACTCATAATTCAGGCTTTCTTTCTCAGAAATGGATGATATAAACTTACAATTGTGAGCATTAAAGCCAGAATTGCAATAAAAACTCATAATTCAGGCTTTCTTTCTCAAAAATGGATGATATATTCTCACAGTTGTGAGAAATAAAGCCAGAATTGCAATATAATCTCATAATTAAGACTTTCTTTCTCAAAAATGGATGATATAAACTTACAATTGTGAGCATTAAAGCCAGAATTGCAATATGAACTGATAATTCAGGCTTTCTTTCTCAAAAATGGATGAAATAAACTTACAATTGTGAGTTTATAAGCCAGAATTGCAATATAAACTCATAATTCAGGCTTTTTTTCTCAAAAAAAATTGATGATATATACTCACAATTGTGAGAAATAAAGCCAGAATTGCAATATAAACTCATAATTCAGGCTTTCTTTCTCAAAAAATTTATGATATATCCTCACAACTGTGAGAAATAAAGCCAGAATTGCAATATAAACTCATAATTCAGGCTTTCTTTCTCAAAAAATTGATGATATATACTCACAATTGTGAGAAATAAAGCCAGAATTGCAATATAAACTCATAATTCAGGCTTTCTTTCTCAAAAAATTTATGATATATACTCACAATTATGAGAAATAAAGGCAGAATTGCAATATAAACTCATAATTCAGGCTTTCTTTCTCAAAAAATTGATGATATATACTCACAATTGTGAGAAATAAAGGCAGAATTGCAATATAAACTCATAAGTCAGGCTTTCTTTCTCAAAAAATTGATGATATATACTCACAATTGTGAGAAATAAAGCCAGAATTGCAATATAAACTCATAATTCAGGCTTTCTTTCTCAAAAAATTGATGATATATACTCACAATTGTGAGAAATAAAGCCAGAATTGCAATATAAACTCATAATTCAGGCTTTCTTTCTCAACAATGGATGATATAAACTTCCAATTGTGAGCATTAAAGCCAGAATTGCAATATAAACTCATAATTTAGGCTTTCTTTCTCAAAAATGGATGATATAAACTTACAATTGTGAGAAATAAAGCCAGAATTGCAATATAAAATCACAATTCAGGCTTTCTTTCTCAAAAATGGATAACTTAAACTCACAATTGTGATAAATAAAGCCAGAATTGCAATATAAACTCACAATTCAGGTTTTCTTTCTCAAAAATGGATAACATAAACTCACAATTGTGAGAAATAAAGCCAGAATTGCAAAATAAACTCACAATTCAGGCTTTCTTTCTCAGAAATGGATGACATATACTCACATTTGTGAGAAATAAAGCCAGAATTGCAATATAAACTCATCATTCAGGCTTTCTTTCTCAAAAATGGATAACTTAAACTCACAATTGTGAGAAATAAAGCCAGAATTGCAATATAAACTCATAATTAAGGCTTTCTTTCTCAAAAATGGATGATATAAACTTACAATTGTGAGCATTAAAGCCAGAATTGCAATATAAACTCACAATTCAGGCTTTCTTTCTCAGAAATGGATGATATATACTCACAATTGTGAGAAATAAAGCCAGAATTGCAATATAAACTCATAATTCAGACTTTCTTTCTCAAAAATGGATGATATAAACTTACAATTGTGAGCATTAAAGCCAGAATTGCAATATAAACTCATAATTCAGGCTTTCTTTCTCAAAAATGGATGAAATAAACTTACAATTGTGAGTTTATAAGCCAGAATTGCAATATAAACTCATAATTCAGGCTTTCTTTCTCAAAAAATTGATGATACATGCTCACAATTGTGAGAAATAAAGCCAGAATTGCAATATAAACTCATAATTCAGGCTTTCTTTCTCAAAAATGGATGAAATAAACTTACAATTGTGAGAAATAAAGCCTGAATTGCAATATAAACTCATAATTCAGGCTTTCTTTCTCAAAAAATTGATGATATATACTCACAATTGTGAGAAGTAAAGCCAGAATTGCAATATGAACTGATAATTCAGGCTTTCTTTCTCAACAATGGATGATATAAACTTACAATTGTGAGCATTAAAGCCAGAATTGCAATATAAACTCATAATTCAGGCTTTCTTTCTCAGAAATGGGTGATATATACTCACAATTGTGAGAAATTAAGCCAGAATTGCAAAATAAACTCATAATTCAGGCTTTGTTTCTCAGAAGTGGATGATATATACTCACAATTGTGAGAAATAAAGCCAGAATTGCAATATAAACTCATAATTCAGGCTTTCTTTCTCAGAAATGGGTGATATATACTCACAATTGTGAGAAATAAAGCCAGAATTGCAATATAAACTCATAATTCAGGCTTTCTTTCTCAGAAATGGATGATATAACCTAGCAATTGTGAGCAATAAAGCCAGAATTACAATATAAACTCATAATTTAGGCTTTCTTTCTCAAAATTGGATAACATAAACTCACAATTGTGAGAAATAAAGCCATAATTGCAATATAAACTCATAATTCAGGCTTTCTTTCTCAGAAATGGATGATATATACTCACAATTGTCAGAAATAAAGCCAGAATTGCAATATAATTTTTATACTTCAGGCTTTCTTTCTCAGAAATGGGTCATATATATACTCACAATTGTGAGAAATAAAGCCAGAATTGCAATATGAACTCATAATTCAGGCTTTCTTTCTCAGGAATGGATGATATAAACCCGCAATTGTGAGCAATAAAGCCAGAATTGCAATTTAAACCCATATTTCCGGCTTTCTTTCTCAAAAATGGATGATATATCCTCACAATTGTGAGAAACAAAGCCAGAATTGCAATATAAACTCATAATTCAGGCTTTCTTTCTCAGAAATGGATGATATATACTCACAGTTGTGAGAAATAAAGCCAGAATTGCAATATGAACTCATAATTCAGGCTTTCTTTCTCAAAAATGGATGATATAAACTTACAATTGTGAGCATTAAAGCCAGAATTGCAAAATTAACTCATAATTCAGGCTTTCTTTCTCAGAAATGGATGATATATACTCACAATTGTGAGAAATAAAGCCAGAATTGCAATATAAACTCATAATTTAGGCTTACTCTGACAAAAATGGATAACATAAACTCACAATTGTGAGAAATAAAGCCAGAATTGCAATATAAACTCATAATTCAGGCTTTCTTTCTCAGAAATGGATGATATATACTCACAGTTGTGAGAAATAAAGCCAGAATTGCAATATGAACTGATAATTCAGGCTTTCTTTCTCAACAATGGATGATATAAACTTCCAGTTGTGAGCATTAAAGCCAGAATTGCAATATAAACTCATAATTGAGGCTTTCTTTCTCAAAAATGGATGATATAAACTTCCAGTTGTGAGCATTAAAGCCAGAATTGCAATATAAACTCATAATTCAGGCTTTCTTTCTCAAAAATGGATGAAATAAACTTACAATTGTGAGTTTATAAGCCAGAATTGAAATATAAACTCAGAATTCAGGCTTTCTTTCTCAAAAAATTGATGATATATACTCACAATTGTGAGAAATAAAGCCAGAATTGCAATATAAACTCATAATTCAGACTTTCTTTCTCAAAAATGGATAACATAAACTAACAATTGTGAGAAATAAAGCCTGAATTGCAATATAAACTCATAATTCAGGCTTTCTTTCTCAAAAATGGATGAAATAAACTTACAATTGTGAGTTTATAAGCCAGAATTGCAATATAAACTCAGAATTCAGGCTTTCTTTCTCAAAAAATTTATGATATATACTCACAATTGTGAGAAATAAAGCCAGAATTGCAATATAAACTCACAATTCAGGCTTTCTTTCTCAGAAATGGATGATATATACTCACAATTGTGAGAAATAAAGCCAGAATTGCAATATAAACTCATAATTCAGACTTTCTTTCTCAAAAATTTATGATATAAACTTACAATTGTGAGCATTAAAGCCAGAATTGCAATATAAACTCATAATTCAGGCTTTCTTTCTCAAAAATGGATGAAATGAATTTACAATTGTGAGTTTATAAGCCAGAATTGCAATATAAACTCATAATTCAGGCTTTCTTTCTCAAAAAATTGATGATACATGCTCACAATTGTGAGAAATAAAGCCAGAATTGCAATATAAACTCATAATTCAGGCTTTCTTTCTCAAAAATGGATGATATAAACTTACAATTGTGAGAAATAAAGCCTGAATTGCAATATAAACTCATAATTCAGGCTTTCTTTCTCAAAAAATTGATGATATATACTCACAATTGTGAGAAATTAAGCCAGAATTGCAATATAAACTCATAATTCAGGCTTTCTTTCACAAAAATGGATAACATAAACTCACAATTGTGAGAAATAAAGCCAGAATTGCAATATAAACTCATAATTCAGGCTTTCTTTCTCAAAAATGGATGATATAAACTTACAATTGTGAGCATTAAAGCCAGAATTGCAATAAAAACTCATAATTCAGGCTTTCTTTCTCAAAAATGGATGATATATTCTCACAGTTGTGAGAAATAAAGCCAGAATTGCAATATAATCTCATAATTAAGACTTTCTTTCTCAAAAATGGATGATATAAACTTACAATTGTGAGCATTAAAGCCAGAATTGCAATATGAACTGATAATTCAGGCTTTCTTTCTCAAAAATGGATGAAATAAACTTACAATTGTGAGTTTATAAGCCAGAATTGCAATATAAACTCATAATTCAGGCTTTTTTTCTCAAAAAAAAATTGATGATATATACTCACAATTGTGAGAAATAAAGCCAGAATTGCAATATAAACTCATAAATCAGGCTTTCTTTCTCAAAAAATTTATGATATATCCTCACAACTGTGAGAAATAAAGCCAGAATTGCAATATAAACTCATAATTCAGGCTTTCTTTCTCAAAAAATTGATGATATATACTCACAATTGTGAGAAATAAAGCCAGAATTGCAATATAAACTCATAATTCAGGCTTTCTTTCTCAAATTTATGATATATACTCACAATTATGAGAAATAAAGGCAGAATTGCAATATAAACTCATAATTCAGGCTTTCTTTCTCAAAAAATTGATGATATATACTCACAATTGTGAGAAATAAAGCCAGAATTGCAATATAAACTCATAAGTCAGGCTTTCTTTCTCAAAAAATTGATGATATATACTCACAATTGTGAGAAATAAAGCCAGAATTGCAATATAAACTCATAATTCAGGCTTTCTTTCTCAAAAAATTGATGATATATACTCACAATTGTGAGAAATAAAGCCAGAATTGCAATATAAACTCATAATTCAGGCTTTCTTTCTCAACAATGGATGATATAAACTTCCAATTGTGAGCATTAAAGCCAGAATTGCAATATAAACTCATAATTTAGGCTTTCTTTCTCAAAAATGGATGATATAAACTTACAATTGTGAGAAATAAAGCCAGAATTGCAATATAAAATCACAATTCAGGCTTTCTTTCTCAAAAATGGATAACTTAAACTCACAATTGTGATAAATAAAGCCAGAATTGCAATATAAACTCACAATTCAGGTTTTCTTTCTCAAAAATGGATAACATAAACTCACAATTGTGAGAAATAAAGCCAGAATTGCAAAATAAACTCACAATTCAGGCTTTCTTTCTCAGAAATGGATGACATATACTCACATTTGTGAGAAATAAAGCCAGAATTGCAATATAAACTCATCATTCAGGCTTTCTTTCACAAAAATGGATAACATAAACTCACAATTGTGAGAAATAAAGCCAGAAATTCAAAATATAAAATCATAATTCAGGCTTTCTTTCTCAAAAATGGATGATATAAACTTACAATTGTGAGCATTAAAGCCAGAATTGCAATATAAACTCATAATTCAGGCTTTCTTTCTCAGAAATTAGTGATATATGCTCACAATTGTGAGAAATAAAGCCAAAATTGCAATATAAACTCATAATTCAGACTTTCTTTCTCAGAAATGGGTGATATATACTCACAATTGTGAGAAATAAAGCCAGAATTGCAATATAAACTCATAATTGAGGCTTTCTTTCTCAAAAATGCATGATATATACTCACAATTGTGAGAAATAAAGCCAAAATTGCAATATAAACTCATAATTCAGGCTTTCTTTCTCAGAAATGGGTGATATATACTCACAATTGTGAGAAATAAAGCCAGAATTGCAATATAAACTCATAATTCAGGCTTTCTTACTTAGAAATGGATGATATATACTCAGAATTGTGAGAAATAAAGCCAGAATTGCAATATGAACTCATAATTCAGGCTTTCTTTCTCAAAAATTAGTGATATATGCTCACAATTGTGAGAAATAAAGCCAAAATTGCAGTATAAACTCATAATTCAGGCTTTCTTTCTCAAAAATGGGTGATATATACTCACAATTGTGAGAAATAAAGCCAGAATTGCAATATAAACTCATAATTGAGGCTTTCTTTCTCTAAAATGGATGATATATACTCACAATTGTGAGAAATAAAGCCAGAATTGCAATATAAACTCATAATTCAGGCTTTCTTTCTCAAAAAATTGATGATATATACTCACAATTGTGAGAAGTAAAGCCAGAATTGCAATATGAACTGATAATTCAGGATTTCTTTCTCAACAATGGATGATATAAACTTCCAATTGTGAGCATTAAAGCCAGAATTGCAATATAAACTCATAATTCAGGCTTTCTTTCTCAAAAATGGATGATATAAACTTACAATTGTGAGTATTAAAGCCAGAATTGCAATATAAACTCATAATTCAGGCTTTCTTTCTCAACAATGGATGATATAAACTTCCAATTGTGAGCATTAAAGCCAGAATTGCAATATAAACTCATAATTCAGGCTTTCTTTCTCAAAAATGGATGATATAAACTTACAATTGTGAGCATTAAAGCCAGAATTGCAATATAAACTCATAATTCAGGCTTTCTTTCTCAAAAATGGATGATATAAACTTACAATTGTGAGCATTAAAGCCAGAATTGCAATATAAACTAATAATTCAGGCTTTCTTTCTCAATAATGGATGAAATAAACTTACAATTGTGAGCATTAAAGCCAGAATTGCAATATAAACTCATAATTCAGGCTTTCTTTCTCAAAAATGGATGATATAAACTTACAATTGTGAGCAATAAAGCCAGAATTGCAATATGAACTCATAATTCAGACTTTCTTTCTCAAAAATGGATAACATAAACTCACAATTGTGAGAAATAAAGCCAGAATTGCAATATAAACTCATAATTCAGGTGTCTTTCTCAGAAATGGATGATATATACTCACAATTGTGAGAAATAAAGCCAGAATTGCAATATAAACTCATAATTCAGACTTTCTTTCTCAACAATGGATGATATAAACTTACAATTGTGAGCATTAAAGCCAGAATTGCAATATAAACTCATAATTCAGGCTTTCTTTCTCAACAATGGATGATATAAACTTACAATTGTAAGCATTAAAGCCAGAATTGCAACATAAACTCATAATTCAGGCTTTCTTTCTCAAAAAATTGATGATATATACTCACAATTGTGAAAAATAAAACCAGAATTGCTATATAAACTCACAATTCAGGCTTTCTTTCTCAGAAATGGGTGATATATACTCACAATTGTGAGAAATTAAGCCAGAATTGCAATATAAACTCATAATTCAGGCTTTCTTTCACAAAAATGAATAACATAAACTCACAATTGTGAGAAATAAAGCCAGAATTGCAATATATACTCACAATTCAGGCTTTCTTTCTTAGAAATGGATGATATATACTCACAATTGTGAGAAATAAAGCCAGAATTGCAATATAAACTCATAATTCAGACTTTCTTTCTCAAAAATGGATAACATAAACTCACAATTGTGAGAAATAAAGCCAGAATTGCAATATAAACTCATAATTCAGGCTTTCTTTCTCATAAATGGATGACATATACTCACAATTGTGAGAAATAAAGCCAGAATTGCAATATGAACTGATAATTCAGGCTTTCTTTCTCAACAATGGATGATATAAACTTCCAGTTGTGAGCATTAAAGCCAGAATTGCAATATAAACTCATAATTGAGGCTTTCTTTCTCAAAAATGGATGATATAAACTTACAATTGTGAGCATTAAAGCCAGAATTGCAATATAAACTCATAATTCAGACTTTCTTTCTCAGAAATGGATGAAATAAACTTACAATTGTGAGTTTAAAAGCCAGAATTGCAATATAAACTCATAATTTAGGCTTACTCTGACAAAAATGGATAACATAAACTCACAATTGTGAGAAATAAAGCCAGAATTGCAATATAAACTCATAATTCAGGCTTTCTTTCTCAGAAATGGATGATATATACTCACAGTTGTGAGAAATAAAGCCAGAATTGCAATATGAACTGATAATTCAGGCTTTCTTTCTCAACAATGGATGATATAAACTTCCAGTTGT
The DNA here is from genome assembly GCF_049309525.1 of Garra rufa. Classification (NCBI taxonomy): domain Eukaryota; kingdom Metazoa; phylum Chordata; class Actinopteri; order Cypriniformes; family Cyprinidae; genus Garra; species Garra rufa. Next base: position 12,429,150 of record NW_027394276.1, read on the forward strand.
GAGCATTAAAGCCAGAATTGCAATATAAACTCATAATTGAGGCTTTCTTTCTCAAAAATGGATGATATAAACTTCCAGTTGTGAGCACTAAAGCCAGAATTGCAATATAAACTCATAATTCAGGCTTTCTTTCTCAAAAATGGATGAAATAAACTTACAATTGTGAGTTTATAAGCCAGAATTGAAATATAAACTCAGAATTCAGGCTTTCTTTCTCAAAAAATGGATGATATATACTCACAATTGTGAGAAATAAAGCCAGAATTGCAATATAAACTCATAATTCAGACTTTCTTTCTCAAAAATTGATGATATATACTCACAATTGTGAGAAATAAAGCCAGAATTGCAATATAAACTCACAATTCAGGCTTTCTTTCTCAGAAATGGATGATATATACTCACAATTGTGAGAAATAAAGCCAGAATTGCAATATAAACTCATAATTCAGGCTTTCTTTCTCAAAAATGGATGATATAAACTTACAATTGTGAGAAATAAAGCCTGAATTGCAATATAAACTCATAATTCAGGCTTTCTTTCTCAAAAAAATGATGATATATACTCACAATTGTGAGAAATATAGCCAGAATTGCAATATCAACTCACAATTTAGGCTTTCTTTCTCAGAAGTGGATGATATATACTCACAATTGTGAGAAATTAAGCCAGAATTGCAATATAAACTTATAATTCAGGCTTTCTTTCTCAGAAATGGATGATATAACCTAGCAATTGTGAGCAATAAAGCCAGAATTACAATATAAACTCATAATTTAGGCTTTCTTTCTCAAAAATGGATAACATAAACTCACAATTGTGAGAAATAAAGCCATAATTGCAATATAAACTCATAATTCAGGCTTTCTTTCTCAGAAATGGATGATATAAACTTACAATTGTGAGCATTAAAGCCAGAATTGCAATAAAAACTCATAATTCAGGCTTTCTTTCTCAAAAATGGATGATATATTCTCACAGTTGTGAGAAATAAAGCCAGAATTGCAATATAATCTCATAATTAAGACTTTCTTTCTCAAAAATGGATGATATAAACTTACAATTGTGAGCATTAAAGCCAGAATTGCAATATGAACTGATAATTCAGGCTTTCTTTCTCAAAAATGGATGAAATAAACTTACAATTGTGAGTTTATAAGCCAGAATTGCAATATAAACTCATAATTCAGGCTTTTTTTCTCAAAAAAAATTGATGATATATACTCACAATTGTGAGAAATAAAGCCAGAATTGCAATATAAACTCATAATTCAGGCTTTCTTTCTCAAAAAATTTATGATATATCCTCACAACTGTGAGAAATAAAGCCAGAATTGCAATATAAACTCATAATTCAGGCTTTCTTTCTCAAAAAATTGATGATATATACTCACAATTGTGAGAAATAAAGCCAGAATTGCAATATAAACTCATAATTCAGGCTTTCTTTCTCAAAAAATTTATGATATATACTCACAATTATGAGAAATAAAGGCAGAATTGCAATATAAACTCATAATTCAGGCTTTCTTTCTCAAAAAATTGATGATATATACTCACAATTGTGAGAAATAAAGGCAGAATTGCAATATAAACTCATAAGTCAGGCTTTCTTTCTCAAAAAATTGATGATATATACTCACAATTGTGAGAAATAAAGCCAGAATTGCAATATAAACTCATAATTCAGGCTTTCTTTCTCAAAAAATTGATGATATATACTCACAATTGTGAGAAATAAAGCCAGAATTGCAATATAAACTCATAATTCAGGCTTTCTTTCTCAACAATGGATGATATAAACTTCCAATTGTGAGCATTAAAGCCAGAATTGCAATATAAACTCATAATTTAGGCTTTCTTTCTCAAAAATGGATGATATAAACTTACAATTGTGAGAAATAAAGCCAGAATTGCAATATAAAATCACAATTCAGGCTTTCTTTCTCAAAAATGGATAACTTAAACTCACAATTGTGATAAATAAAGCCAGAATTGCAATATAAACTCACAATTCAGGTTTTCTTTCTCAAAAATGGATAACATAAACTCACAATTGTGAGAAATAAAGCCAGAATTGCAAAATAAACTCACAATTCAGGCTTTCTTTCTCAGAAATGGATGACATATACTCACATTTGTGAGAAATAAAGCCAGAATTGCAATATAAACTCATCATTCAGGCTTTCTTTCTCAAAAATGGATAACTTAAACTCACAATTGTGAGAAATAAAGCCAGAATTGCAATATAAACTCATAATTAAGGCTTTCTTTCTCAAAAATGGATGATATAAACTTACAATTGTGAGCATTAAAGCCAGAATTGCAATATAAACTCACAATTCAGGCTTTCTTTCTCAGAAATGGATGATATATACTCACAATTGTGAGAAATAAAGCCAGAATTGCAATATAAACTCATAATTCAGACTTTCTTTCTCAAAAATGGATGATATAAACTTACAATTGTGAGCATTAAAGCCAGAATTGCAATATAAACTCATAATTCAGGCTTTCTTTCTCAAAAATGGATGAAATAAACTTACAATTGTGAGTTTATAAGCCAGAATTGCAATATAAACTCATAATTCAGGCTTTCTTTCTCAAAAAATTGATGATACATGCTCACAATTGTGAGAAATAAAGCCAGAATTGCAATATAAACTCATAATTCAGGCTTTCTTTCTCAAAAATGGATGAAATAAACTTACAATTGTGAGAAATAAAGCCTGAATTGCAATATAAACTCATAATTCAGGCTTTCTTTCTCAAAAAATTGATGATATATACTCACAATTGTGAGAAGTAAAGCCAGAATTGCAATATGAACTGATAATTCAGGCTTTCTTTCTCAACAATGGATGATATAAACTTACAATTGTGAGCATTAAAGCCAGAATTGCAATATAAACTCATAATTCAGGCTTTCTTTCTCAGAAATGGGTGATATATACTCACAATTGTGAGAAATTAAGCCAGAATTGCAAAATAAACTCATAATTCAGGCTTTGTTTCTCAGAAGTGGATGATATATACTCACAATTGTGAGAAATAAAGCCAGAATTGCAATATAAACTCATAATTCAGGCTTTCTTTCTCAGAAATGGGTGATATATACTCACAATTGTGAGAAATAAAGCCAGAATTGCAATATAAACTCATAATTCAGGCTTTCTTTCTCAGAAATGGATGATATAACCTAGCAATTGTGAGCAATAAAGCCAGAATTACAATATAAACTCATAATTTAGGCTTTCTTTCTCAAAATTGGATAACATAAACTCACAATTGTGAGAAATAAAGCCATAATTGCAATATAAACTCATAATTCAGGCTTTCTTTCTCAGAAATGGATGATATATACTCACAATTGTCAGAAATAAAGCCAGGATTGCAATATAATTTTTATACTTCAGGCTTTCTTTCTCAGAAATGGGTCATATATATACTCACAATTGTGAGAAATAAAGCCAGAATTGCAATATGAACTCATAATTCAGGCTTTCTTTCTCAGGAATGGATGATATAAACCCGCAATTGTGAGCAATAAAGCCAGAATTGCAATTTAAACCCATATTTCCGGCTTTCTTTCTCAAAAATGGATGATATATCCTCACAATTGTGAGAAACAAAGCCAGAATTGCAATATAAACTCATAATTCAGGCTTTCTTTCTCAGAAATGGATGATATATACTCACAGTTGTGAGAAATAAAGCCAGAATTGCAATATGAACTGATAATTCAGGCTTTCTTTCTCAACAATGGATGATATAAACTTCCAGTTGTGAGCATTAAAGCCAGAATTGCAATATAAACTCATAATTGAGGCTTTCTTTCTCAAAAATGGATGATATAAACTTACAATTGTGAGCATTAAAGCCAGAATTGCAATATAAACTCATAATTGAGGCTTTCTTTCTCAAAAATGGATGATATAAACTTACAATTGTGAGCATTAAAGCCAGAATTGCAAAATTAACTCATAATTCAGGCTTTCTTTCTCAGAAATGGATGATATATACTCACAATTGTGAGAAATAAAGCCAGAATTGCAATATAAACTCATAATTTAGGCTTACTCTGACAAAAATGGATAACATAAACTCACAATTGTGAGAAATAAAGCCAGAATTGCAATATAAACTCATAATTCAGGCTTTCTTTCTCAGAAATGGATGATATATACTCACAGTTGTGAGAAATAAAGCCAGAATTGCAATATGAACTGATAATTCAGGCTTTCTTTCTCAACAATGGATGATATAAACTTCCAGTTGTGAGCATTAAAGCCAGAATTGCAATATAAACTCATAATTGAGGCTTTCTTTCTCAAAAATGGATGATATAAACTTCCAGTTGTGAGCATTAAAGCCAGAATTGCAATATAAACTCATAATTCAGGCTTTCTTTCTCAAAAATGGATGAAATAAACTTACAATTGTGAGTTTATAAGCCAGAATTGAAATATAAACTCAGAATTCAGGCTTTCTTTCTCAAAAAATTGATGATATATACTCACAATTGTGAGAAATAAAGCCAGAATTGCAATATAAACTCATAATTCAGACTTTCTTTCTCAAAAATGGATAACATAAACTAACAATTGTGAGAAATAAAGCCTGAATTGCAATATAAACTCATAATTCAGGCTTTCTTTCTCAAAAATGGATGAAATAAACTTACAATTGTGAGTTTATAAGCCAGAATTGCAATATAAACTCAGAATTCAGGCTTTCTTTCTCAAAAAATTTATGATATATACTCACAATTGTGAGAAATAAAGCCAGAATTGCAATATAAACTCACAATTCAGGCTTTCTTTCTCAGAAATGGATGATATATACTCACAATTGTGAGAAATAAAGCCAGAATTGCAATATAAACTCATAATTCAGACTTTCTTTCTCAAAAATTGATGATATAAACTTACAATTGTGAGCATTAAAGCCAGAATTGCAATATAAACTCATAATTCAGGCTTTCTTTCTCAAAAATGGATGAAATGAATTTACAATTGTGAGTTTATAAGCCAGAATTGCAATATAAACTCATAATTCAGGCTTTCTTTCTCAAAAAATTGATGATACATGCTCACAATTGTGAGAAATAAAGCCAGAATTGCAATATAAACTCATAATTCAGGCTTTCTTTCTCAAAAATGGATGATATAAACTTACAATTGTGAGAAATAAAGCCTGAATTGCAATATAAACTCATAATTCAGGCTTTCTTTCTCAAAAAATTGATGATATATACTCACAATTGTGAGAAATTAAGCCAGAATTGCAATATAAACTCATAATTCAGGCTTTCTTTCACAAAAATGGATAACATAAACTCACAATTGTGAGAAATAAAGCCAGAATTGCAATATAAACTCATAATTCAGGCTTTCTTTCTCAAAAATGGATGATATAAACTTACAATTGTGAGCATTAAAGCCAGAATTGCAATAAAAACTCATAATTCAGGCTTTCTTTCTCAAAAATGGATGATATATTCTCACAGTTGTGAGAAATAAAGCCAGAATTGCAATATAATCTCATAATTAAGACTTTCTTTCTCAAAAATGGATGATATAAACTTACAATTGTGAGCATTAAAGCCAGAATTGCAATATGAACTGATAATTCAGGCTTTCTTTCTCAAAAATGGATGAAATAAACTTACAATTGTGAGTTTATAAGCCAGAATTGCAATATAAACTCATAATTCAGGCTTTTTTTCTCAAAAAAAATTGATGATATATACTCACAATTGTGAGAAATAAAGCCAGAATTGCAATATAAACTCATAAATCAGGCTTTATTTCTCAAAAAATTTATGATATATCCTCACAACTGTGAGAAATAAAGCCAGAATTGCAATATAAACTCATAATTCAGGCTTTCTTTCTCAAAAAATTGATGATATATACTCACAATTGTGAGAAATAAAGCCAGAATTGCAATATAAACTCATAATTCAGGCTTTCTTTCTCAAATTTATGATATATACTCACAATTATGAGAAATAAAGGCAGAATTGCAATATAAACTCATAATTCAGGCTTTCTTTCTCAAAAAATTGATGATATATACTCACAATTGTGAGAAATAAAGCCAGAATTGCAATATAAACTCATAAGTCAGGCTTTCTTTCTCAAAAAATTGATGATATATACTCACAATTGTGAGAAATAAAGCCAGAATTGCAATATAAACTCATAATTCAGGCTTTCTTTCTCAAAAAATTGATGATATATACTCACAATTGTGAGAAATAAAGCCAGAATTGCAATATAAACTCATAATTCAGGCTTTCTTTCTCAACAATGGATGATATAAACTTCCAATTGTGAGCATTAAAGCCAGAATTGCAATATAAACTCATAATTTAGGATTTCTTTCTCAAAAATGGATGATATAAACTTACAATTGTGAGAAATAAAGCCAGAATTGCAATATAAAATCACAATTCAGGCTTTCTTTCTCAAAAATGGATAACTTAAACTCACAATTGTGATAAATAAAGCCAGAATTGCAATATAAACTCACAATTCAGGTTTTCTTTCTCAAAAATGGATAACATAAACTCATAATTGTGAGAAATAAAGCCAGAATTGCAAAATAAACTCACAATTCAGGCTTTCTTTCTCAGAAATGGATGACATATACTCACATTTGTGAGAAATAAAGCCAGAATTGCAATATAAACTCATCATTCAGGCTTTCTTTCACAAAAATGGATAACATAAACTCACAATTGTGAGAAATAAAGCCAGAAATTCAAAATATAAAATCATAATTCAGGCTTTCTTTCTCAAAAATGGATGATATAAACTTACAATTGTGAGCATTAAAGCCAGAATTGCAATATAAACTCATAATTCAGGCTTTCTTTCTCAGAAATTAGTGATATATGCTCACAATTGTGAGAAATAAAGCCAAAATTGCAATATAAACTCATAATTCAGACTTTCTTTCTCAGAAATGGGTGATATATACTCACAATTGTGAGAAATAAAGCCAGAATTGCAATATAAACTCATAATTGAGGCTTTCTTTCTCAAAAATGCATGATATATACTCACAATTGTGAGAAATAAAGCCAAAATTGCAATATAAACTCATAATTCAGGCTTTCTTTCTCAGAAATGGGTGATATATACTCACAATTGTGAGAAATAAAGCCAGAATTGCAATATAAACTCATAATTCAGGCTTTCTTACTTAGAAATGGATGATATATACTCAGAATTGTGAGAAATAAAGCCAGAATTGCAATATGAACTCATAATTCAGGCTTTCTTTCTCACAAATTGGTGATATATACTCACAATTGTGAGAAATAAAGACAGAATTGCAATATAAACTCATAATTCAGACTTTCTTTCTCAAAAATGGATAACATAAACTCACAATTGTGAGAAATAAAGCCAGAATTGCGATATAAACTCATAATTCAGGCTTTCTTTCTCAAAAAATTGATGATATATACTCACAATTGTGAGAAGTAAAGCCAGAATTGCAATATGAACTGATAATTCAGGCTTTCTTTCTCAACAATGGATGATATAAACTTCCAATTGTGAGCATTAAAGCCAGAATTGCAATATAAACTCACAATTCAGGCTTTCTTTCTCAAAAACGGATAACTTAAACTCACAATTGTGAGAAATAAAGCCAGAATTGCAATATAAACTCATAATTCAGGCTTTCTTTCTCAAAAATGGATAACAAACTCACAATTGTGAGAAATAAACCTAGAATTGCAAAATAAACTCATAATTCAGGCTTTCTTTCTCAGAAATGGATGACATTTACTCACATATGTGAGAAATAAAGCCAGAATTGCAATATAAACTCATAAATCAGGCTTTCTTTCACAAAAATGGAAAACATAAACTTACAATTGTGAGAAATAAAGCCAGAATTGCAATATAAACTCATAATTCAGGCTTTCTTTCTCAAAAATTAGTGATATATGCTCACAATTGTGAGAAATAAAGCCAAAATTGCAGTATAAACTCATAATTCAGGCTTTCTTTCTCAAAAATGGGTGATATATACTCACAATTGTGAGAAATAAAGCCAGAATTGCAATATAAACTCATAATTGAGGCTTTCTTTCTCTAAAATGGATGATATATACTCACAATTGTGAGAAATAAAGCCAGAATTGCAATATAAACTCATAATTCAGGCTTTCTTTCTCAAAAAATTGATGATATATACTCACAATTGTGAGAAGTAAAGCCAGAATTGCAATATGAACTGATAATTCAGGATTTCTTTCTCAACAATGGATGATATAAACTTCCAATTGTGAGCATTAAAGCCAGAATTGCAATATAAACTCATAATTCAGGCTTTCTTTCTCAAAAATGGATGATATAAACTTACAATTGTGAGTATTAAAGCCAGAATTGCAATATAAACTCATAATTCAGGCTTTCTTTCTCAACAATGGATGATATAAACTTCCAATTGTGAGCATTAAAGCCAGAATTGCAATATAAACTCATAATTCAGGCTTTCTTTCTCAAAATGGATGATATAAACTTACAATTGTGAGCATTAAAGCCAGAATTGCAATATAAACTCATAATTCAGGCTTTCTTTCTCAAAAATGGATGATATAAACTTACAATTGTGAGCATTAAAGCCAGAATTGCAATATAAACTAATAATTCAGGCTTTCTTTCTCAATAATGGATGAAATAAACTTACAATTGTGAGCATTAAAGCCAGAATTGCAATATAAACTCATAATTCAGGCTTTCTTTCTCAAAAATGGATGATATAAACTTACAATTGTGAGCAATAAAGCCAGAATTGCAATATGAACTCATAATTCAGACTTTCTTTCTCAAAAATGGATAACATAAACTCACAATTGTGAGAAATAAAGCCAGAATTGCAATATAAACTCATAATTCAGGTGTCTTTCTCAGAAATGGATGATATATACTCACAATTGTGAGAAATAAAGCCAGAATTGCAATATAAACTCATAATTCAGACTTTCTTTCTCAACAATGGATGATATAAACTTACAATTGTGAGCATTAAAGCCAGAATTGCAATATAAACTCATAATTCAGGCTTTCTTTCTCAACAATGGATGATATAAACTTACAATTGTAAGCATTAAAGCCAGAATTGCAACATAAACTCATAATTCAGGCTTTCTTTCTCAAAAAATTGATGATATATACTCACAATTGTGAAAAATAAAACCAGAATTGCTATATAAACTCACAATTCAGGCTTTCTTTCTCAGAAATGGGTGATATATACTCACAATTGTGAGAAATTAAGCCAGAATTGCAATATAAACTCATAATTCAGGCTTTCTTTCTCAACAATGGATGATATAAACTTACAATTGTAAGCATTAAAGCCAGAATTGCAACATAAACTCATAATTCAGGCTTTCTTTCTCAAAAAATTGATGATATATACTCACAATTGTGAAAAATAAAACCAGAATTGCTATATAAACTCACAATTCAGGCTTTCTTTCTCAGAAATGGGTGATATATACTCACAATTGTGAGAAATTAAGCCAGAATTGCAATATAAACTCATAATTCAGGCTTTCTTTCACAAAAATGAATAACATAAACTCACAATTGTGAGAAATAAAGCCAGAATTGCAATATATACTCACAATTCAGGCTTTCTTTCTTAGAAATGGATGATATATACTCACAATTGTGAGAAATAAAGCCAGAATTGCAATATAAACTCATAATTCAGACTTTCTTTCTCAAAAATGGATAACATAAACTCACAATTGTGAGAAATAAAGCCAGAATTGCAATATAAACTCATAATTCAGGCTTTCTTTCTCATAAATGGATGACATATACTCACAATTGTGAGAAATAAAGCCAGAATTGCAATATGAACTGATAATTCAGGCTTTCTTTCTCAACAATGGATGATATAAACTTCCAGTTGTGAGCATTAAAGCCAGAATTGCAATATAAACTCATAATTGAGGCTTTCTTTCTCAAAAATGGATGATATAAACTTACAATTGTGAGCATTAAAGCCAGAATTGCAATATAAACTCATAATTCAGACTTTCTTTCTCAGAAATGGATGAAATAAACTTACAATTGTGAGTTTAAAAGCCAGAATTGCAATATAAACTCATAATTTAGGCTTACTCTGACAAAAATGGATAACATAAACTCACAATTGTGAGAAATAAAGCCAGAATTGCAATATAAACTCATAATTCAGGCTTTCTTTCTCAGAAATGGATGATATATACTCACAGTTGTGAGAAATAAAGCCAGAATTGCAATATGAACTGATAATTCAGGCTTTCTTTCTCAACAATGGATGATATAAACTTCCAGTTGTGAGCATTAAAGCCAGAATTGCAATATAAACTCATAATTGAGGCTTTCTTTCTCAAAAATGGATGATATAAACTTCCAGTTGTGAGCACTAAAGCCAGAATTGCAATATAAACTCATAATTCAGGCTTTCTTTCTCAAAAATGGATGAAATAAACTTACAATTGTGAGTTTATAAGCCAGAATTGAAATATAAACTCAGAATTCAGGCTTTCTTTCTCAAAAAATGGATGATATATACTCACAATTGTGAGAAATAAAGCCAGAATTGCAATATAAACTCATAATTCAGACTTTCTTTCTCAAAAATTGATGATATATACTCACAATTGTGAGAAATAAAGCCAGAATTGCAATATAAACTCACAATTCAGGCTTTCTTTCTCAGAAATGGATGATATATACTCACAATTGTGAGAAATAAAGCCAGAATTGCAATATAAACTCATAATTCAGGCTTTCTTTCTCAAAAATGGATGATATAAACTTACAATTGTGAGAAATAAAGCCTGAATTGCAATATAAACTCATAATTCAGGCTTTCTTTCTCAAAAAAATGATGATATATACTCACAATTGTGAGAAATATAGCCAGAATTGCAATATCAACTCACAATTTAGGCTTTCTTTCTCAGAAGTGGATGATATATACTCACAATTGTGAGAAATTAAGCCAGAATTGCAATATAAACTTATAATTCAGGCTTTCTTTCTCAGAAATGGATGATATAACCTAGCAATTGTGAGCAATAAAGCCAGAATTACAATATAAACTCATAATTTAGGCTTTCTTTCTCAAAAATGGATAACATAAACTCACAATTGTGAGAAATAAAGCCATAATTGCAATATAAACTCATAATTCAGGCTTTCTTTCTCAGAAATGGATGATATAAACTTACAATTGTGAGCATTAAAGCCAGAATTGCAATAAAAACTCATAATTCAGGCTTTCTTTCTCAAAAATGGATGATATATTCTCACAGTTGTGAGAAATAAAGCCAGAATTGCAATATAATCTCATAATTAAGACTTTCTTTCTCAAAAATGGATGATATAAACTTACAATTGTGAGCATTAAAGCCAGAATTGCAATATGAACTGATAATTCAGGCTTTCTTTCTCAAAAATGGATGAAATAAACTTACAATTGTGAGTTTATAAGCCAGAATTGCAATATAAACTCATAATTCAGGCTTTTTTTCTCAAAAAAAATTGATGATATATACTCACAATTGTGAGAAATAAAGCCAGAATTGCAATATAAACTCATAATTCAGGCTTTCTTTCTCAAAAAATTTATGATATATCCTCACAACTGTGAGAAATAAAGCCAGAATTGCAATATAAACTCATAATTCAGGCTTTCTTTCTCAAAAAATTGATGATATATACTCACAATTGTGAGAAATAAAGCCAGAATTGCAATATAAACTCATAATTCAGGCTTTCTTTCTCAAAAAATTTATGATATATACTCACAATTATGAGAAATAAAGGCAGAATTGCAATATAAACTCATAATTCAGGCTTTCTTTCTCAAAAAATTGATGATATATACTCACAATTGTGAGAAATAAAGGCAGAATTGCAATATAAACTCATAAGTCAGGCTTTCTTTCTCAAAAAATTGATGATATATACTCACAATTGTGAGAAATAAAGCCAGAATTGCAATATAAACTCATAATTCAGGCTTTCTTTCTCAAAAAATTGATGATATATACTCACAATTGTGAGAAATAAAGCCAGAATTGCAATATAAACTCATAATTCAGGCTTTCTTTCTCAACAATGGATGATATAAACTTCCAATTGTGAGCATTAAAGCCAGAATTGCAATATAAACTCATAATTTAGGCTTTCTTTCTCAAAAATGGATGATATAAACTTACAATTGTGAGAAATAAAGCCAGAATTGCAATATAAAATCACAATTCAGGCTTTCTTTCTCAAAAATGGATAACTTAAACTCACAATTGTGATAAATAAAGCCAGAATTGCAATATAAACTCACAATTCAGGTTTTCTTTCTCAAAAATGGATAACATAAACTCACAATTGTGAGAAATAAAGCCAGAATTGCAAAATAAACTCACAATTCAGGCTTTCTTTCTCAGAAATGGATGACATATACTCACATTTGTGAGAAATAAAGCCAGAATTGCAATATAAACTCATCATTCAGGCTTTCTTTCTCAAAAATGGATAACTTAAACTCACAATTGTGAGAAATAAAGCCAGAATTGCAATATAAACTCATAATTAAGGCTTTCTTTCTCAAAAATGGATGATATAAACTTACAATTGTGAGCATTAAAGCCAGAATTGCAATATAAACTCACAATTCAGGCTTTCTTTCTCAGAAATGGATGATATATACTCACAATTGTGAGAAATAAAGCCAGAATTGCAATATAAACTCATAATTCAGACTTTCTTTCTCAAAAATGGATGATATAAACTTACAATTGTGAGCATTAAAGCCAGAATTGCAATATAAACTCATAATTCAGGCTTTCTTTCTCAAAAATGGATGAAATAAACTTACAATTGTGAGTTTATAAGCCAGAATTGCAATATAAACTCATAATTCAGGCTTTCTTTCTCAAAAAATTGATGATACATGCTCACAATTGTGAGAAATAAAGCCAGAATTGCAATATAAACTCATAATTCAGGCTTTCTTTCTCAAAAATGGATGAAATAAACTTACAATTGTGAGAAATAAAGCCTGAATTGCAATATAAACTCATAATTCAGGCTTTCTTTCTCAAAAAATTGATGATATATACTCACAATTGTGAGAAGTAAAGCCAGAATTGCAATATGAACTGATAATTCAGGCTTTCTTTCTCAACAATGGATGATATAAACTTACAATTGTGAGCATTAAAGCCAGAATTGCAATATAAACTCATAATTCAGGCTTTCTTTCTCAGAAATGGGTGATATATACTCACAATTGTGAGAAATTAAGCCAGAATTGCAAAATAAACTCATAATTCAGGCTTTGTTTCTCAGAAGTGGATGATATATACTCACAATTGTGAGAAATAAAGCCAGAATTGCAATATAAACTCATAATTCAGGCTTTCTTTCTCAGAAATGGGTGATATATACTCACAATTGTGAGAAATAAAGCCAGAATTGCAATATAAACTCATAATTCAGGCTTTCTTTCTCAGAAATGGATGATATAACCTAGCAATTGTGAGCAATAAAGCCAGAATTACAATATAAACTCATAATTTAGGCTTTCTTTCTCAAAATTGGATAACATAAACTCACAATTGTGAGAAATAAAGCCATAATTGCAATATAAACTCATAATTCAGGCTTTCTTTCTCAGAAATGGATGATATATACTCACAATTGTCAGAAATAAAGCCAGGATTGCAATATAATTTTTATACTTCAGGCTTTCTTTCTCAGAAATGGGTCATATATATACTCACAATTGTGAGAAATAAAGCCAGAATTGCAATATGAACTCATAATTCAGGCTTTCTTTCTCAGGAATGGATGATATAAACCCGCAATTGTGAGCAATAAAGCCAGAATTGCAATTTAAACCCATATTTCCGGCTTTCTTTCTCAAAAATGGATGATATATCCTCACAATTGTGAGAAACAAAGCCAGAATTGCAATATAAACTCATAATTCAGGCTTTCTTTCTCAGAAATGGATGATATATACTCACAGTTGTGAGAAATAAAGCCAGAATTGCAATATGAACTGATAATTCAGGCTTTCTTTCTCAACAATGGATGATATAAACTTCCAGTTGTGAGCATTAAAGCCAGAATTGCAATATAAACTCATAATTGAGGCTTTCTTTCTCAAAAATGGATGATATAAACTTACAATTGTGAGCATTAAAGCCAGAATTGCAATATAAACTCATAATTGAGGCTTTCTTTCTCAAAAATGGATGATATAAACTTACAATTGTGAGCATTAAAGCCAGAATTGCAAAATTAACTCATAATTCAGGCTTTCTTTCTCAGAAATGGATGATATATACTCACAATTGTGAGAAATAAAGCCAGAATTGCAATATAAACTCATAATTTAGGCTTACTCTGACAAAAATGGATAACATAAACTCACAATTGTGAGAAATAAAGCCAGAATTGCAATATAAACTCATAATTCAGGCTTTCTTTCTCAGAAATGGATGATATATACTCACAGTTGTGAGAAATAAAGCCAGAATTGCAATATGAACTGATAATTCAGGCTTTCTTTCTCAACAATGGATGATATAAACTTCCAGTTGTGAGCATTAAAGCCAGAATTGCAATATAAACTCATAATTGAGGCTTTCTTTCTCAAAAATGGATGATATAAACTTCCAGTTGTGAGCATTAAAGCCAGAATTGCAATATAAACTCATAATTCAGGCTTTCTTTCTCAAAAATGGATGAAATAAACTTACAATTGTGAGTTTATAAGCCAGAATTGAAATATAAACTCAGAATTCAGGCTTTCTTTCTCAAAAAATTGATGATATATACTCACAATTGTGAGAAATAAAGCCAGAATTGCAATATAAACTCATAATTCAGACTTTCTTTCTCAAAAATGGATAACATAAACTAACAATTGTGAGAAATAAAGCCTGAATTGCAATATAAACTCATAATTCAGGCTTTCTTTCTCAAAAATGGATGAAATAAACTTACAATTGTGAGTTTATAAGCCAGAATTGCAATATAAACTCAGAATTCAGGCTTTCTTTCTCAAAAAATTTATGATATATACTCACAATTGTGAGAAATAAAGCCAGAATTGCAATATAAACTCACAATTCAGGCTTTCTTTCTCAGAAATGGATGATATATACTCACAATTGTGAGAAATAAAGCCAGAATTGCAATATAAACTCATAATTCAGACTTTCTTTCTCAAAAATTGATGATATAAACTTACAATTGTGAGCATTAAAGCCAGAATTGCAATATAAACTCATAATTCAGGCTTTCTTTCTCAAAAATGGATGAAATGAATTTACAATTGTGAGTTTATAAGCCAGAATTGCAATATAAACTCATAATTCAGGCTTTCTTTCTCAAAAAATTGATGATACATGCTCACAATTGTGAGAAATAAAGCCAGAATTGCAATATAAACTCATAATTCAGGCTTTCTTTCTCAAAAATGGATGATATAAACTTACAATTGTGAGAAATAAAGCCTGAATTGCAATATAAACTCATAATTCAGGCTTTCTTTCTCAAAAAATTGATGATATATACTCACAATTGTGAGAAATTAAGCCAGAATTGCAATATAAACTCATAATTCAGGCTTTCTTTCACAAAAATGGATAACATAAACTCACAATTGTGAGAAATAAAGCCAGAATTGCAATATAAACTCATAATTCAGGCTTTCTTTCTCAAAAATGGATGATATAAACTTACAATTGTGAGCATTAAAGCCAGAATTGCAATAAAAACTCATAATTCAGGCTTTCTTTCTCAAAAATGGATGATATATTCTCACAGTTGTGAGAAATAAAGCCAGAATTGCAATATAATCTCATAATTAAGACTTTCTTTCTCAAAAATGGATGATATAAACTTACAATTGTGAGCATTAAAGCCAGAATTGCAATATGAACTGATAATTCAGGCTTTCTTTCTCAAAAATGGATGAAATAAACTTACAATTGTGAGTTTATAAGCCAGAATTGCAATATAAACTCATAATTCAGGCTTTTTTTCTCAAAAAAAATTGATGATATATACTCACAATTGTGAGAAATAAAGCCAGAATTGCAATATAAACTCATAAATCAGGCTTTATTTCTCAAAAAATTTATGATATATCCTCACAACTGTGAGAAATAAAGCCAGAATTGCAATATAAACTCATAATTCAGGCTTTCTTTCTCAAAAAATTGATGATATATACTCACAATTGTGAGAAATAAAGCCAGAATTGCAATATAAACTCATAATTCAGGCTTTCTTTCTCAAATTTATGATATATACTCACAATTATGAGAAATAAAGGCAGAATTGCAATATAAACTCATAATTCAGGCTTTCTTTCTCAAAAAATTGATGATATATACTCACAATTGTGAGAAATAAAGCCAGAATTGCAATATAAACTCATAAGTCAGGCTTTCTTTCTCAAAAAATTGATGATATATACTCACAATTGTGAGAAATAAAGCCAGAATTGCAATATAAACTCATAATTCAGGCTTTCTTTCTCAAAAAATTGATGATATATACTCACAATTGTGAGAAATAAAGCCAGAATTGCAATATAAACTCATAATTCAGGCTTTCTTTCTCAACAATGGATGATATAAACTTCCAATTGTGAGCATTAAAGCCAGAATTGCAATATAAACTCATAATTTAGGATTTCTTTCTCAAAAATGGATGATATAAACTTACAATTGTGAGAAATAAAGCCAGAATTGCAATATAAAATCACAATTCAGGCTTTCTTTCTCAAAAATGGATAACTTAAACTCACAATTGTGATAAATAAAGCCAGAATTGCAATATAAACTCACAATTCAGGTTTTCTTTCTCAAAAATGGATAACATAAACTCATAATTGTGAGAAATAAAGCCAGAATTGCAAAATAAACTCACAATTCAGGCTTTCTTTCTCAGAAATGGATGACATATACTCACATTTGTGAGAAATAAAGCCAGAATTGCAATATAAACTCATCATTCAGGCTTTCTTTCACAAAAATGGATAACATAAACTCACAATTGTGAGAAATAAAGCCAGAAATTCAAAATATAAAATCATAATTCAGGCTTTCTTTCTCAAAAATGGATGATATAAACTTACAATTGTGAGCATTAAAGCCAGAATTGCAATATAAACTCATAATTCAGGCTTTCTTTCTCAGAAATTAGTGATATATGCTCACAATTGTGAGAAATAAAGCCAAAATTGCAATATAAACTCATAATTCAGACTTTCTTTCTCAGAAATGGGTGATATATACTCACAATTGTGAGAAATAAAGCCAGAATTGCAATATAAACTCATAATTGAGGCTTTCTTTCTCAAAAATGCATGATATATACTCACAATTGTGAGAAATAAAGCCAAAATTGCAATATAAACTCATAATTCAGGCTTTCTTTCTCAGAAATGGGTGATATATACTCACAATTGTGAGAAATAAAGCCAGAATTGCAATATAAACTCATAATTCAGGCTTTCTTACTTAGAAATGGATGATATATACTCAGAATTGTGAGAAATAAAGCCAGAATTGCAATATGAACTCATAATTCAGGCTTTCTTTCTCACAAATTGGTGATATATACTCACAATTGTGAGAAATAAAGACAGAATTGCAATATAAACTCATAATTCAGACTTTCTTTCTCAAAAATGGATAACATAAACTCACAATTGTGAGAAATAAAGCCAGAATTGCGATATAAACTCATAATTCAGGCTTTCTTTCTCAAAAAATTGATGATATATACTCACAATTGTGAGAAGTAAAGCCAGAATTGCAATATGAACTGATAATTCAGGCTTTCTTTCTCAACAATGGATGATATAAACTTCCAATTGTGAGCATTAAAGCCAGAATTGCAATATAAACTCACAATTCAGGCTTTCTTTCTCAAAAACGGATAACTTAAACTCACAATTGTGAGAAATAAAGCCAGAATTGCAATATAAACTCATAATTCAGGCTTTCTTTCTCAAAAATGGATAACAAACTCACAATTGTGAGAAATAAACCTAGAATTGCAAAATAAACTCATAATTCAGGCTTTCTTTCTCAGAAATGGATGACATTTACTCACATATGTGAGAAATAAAGCCAGAATTGCAATATAAACTCATAAATCAGGCTTTCTTTCACAAAAATGGAAAACATAAACTTACAATTGTGAGAAATAAAGCCAGAATTGCAATATAAACTCATAATTCAGGCTTTCTTTCTCAAAAATTAGTGATATATGCTCACAATTGTGAGAAATAAAGCCAAAATTGCAGTATAAACTCATAATTCAGGCTTTCTTTCTCAAAAATGGGTGATATATACTCACAATTGTGAGAAATAAAGCCAGAATTGCAATATAAACTCATAATTGAGGCTTTCTTTCTCTAAAATGGATGATATATACTCACAATTGTGAGAAATAAAGCCAGAATTGCAATATAAACTCATAATTCAGGCTTTCTTTCTCAAAAAATTGATGATATATACTCACAATTGTGAGAAGTAAAGCCAGAATTGCAATATGAACTGATAATTCAGGATTTCTTTCTCAACAATGGATGATATAAACTTCCAATTGTGAGCATTAAAGCCAGAATTGCAATATAAACTCATAATTCAGGCTTTCTTTCTCAAAAATGGATGATATAAACTTACAATTGTGAGTATTAAAGCCAGAATTGCAATATAAACTCATAATTCAGGCTTTCTTTCTCAACAATGGATGATATAAACTTCCAATTGTGAGCATTAAAGCCAGAATTGCAATATAAACTCATAATTCAGGCTTTCTTTCTCAAAATGGATGATATAAACTTACAATTGTGAGCATTAAAGCCAGAATTGCAATATAAACTCATAATTCAGGCTTTCTTTCTCAAAAATGGATGATATAAACTTACAATTGTGAGCATTAAAGCCAGAATTGCAATATAAACTAATAATTCAGGCTTTCTTTCTCAATAATGGATGAAATAAACTTACAATTGTGAGCATTAAAGCCAGAATTGCAATATAAACTCATAATTCAGGCTTTCTTTCTCAAAAATGGATGATATAAACTTACAATTGTGAGCAATAAAGCCAGAATTGCAATATGAACTCATAATTCAGACTTTCTTTCTCAAAAATGGATAACATAAACTCACAATTGTGAGAAATAAAGCCAGAATTGCAATATAAACTCATAATTCAGGTGTCTTTCTCAGAAATGGATGATATATACTCACAATTGTGAGAAATAAAGCCAGAATTGCAATATAAACTCATAATTCAGACTTTCTTTCTCAACAATGGATGATATAAACTTACAATTGTGAGCATTAAAGCCAGAATTGCAATATAAACTCATAATTCAGGCTTTCTTTCTCAACAATGGATGATATAAACTTACAATTGTAAGCATTAAAGCCAGAATTGCAACATAAACTCATAATTCAGGCTTTCTTTCTCAAAAAATTGATGATATATACTCACAATTGTGAAAAATAAAACCAGAATTGCTATATAAACTCACAATTCAGGCTTTCTTTCTCAGAAATGGGTGATATATACTCACAATTGTGAGAAATTAAGCCAGAATTGCAATATAAACTCATAATTCAGGCTTTCTTTCACAAAAATGAATAACATAAACTCACAATTGTGAGAAATAAAGCCAGAATTGCAATATATACTCACAATTCAGGCTTTCTTTCTTAGAAATGGATGATATATACTCACAATTGTGAGAAATAAAGCCAGAATTGCAATATAAACTCATAATTCAGACTTTCTTTCTCAAAAATGGATAACATAAACTCACAATTGTGAGAAATAAAGCCAGAATTGCAATATAAACTCATAATTCAGGCTTTCTTTCTCATAAATGGATGACATATACTCACAATTGTGAGAAATAAAGCCAGAATTGCAATATGAACTGATAATTCAGGCTTTCTTTCTCAACAATGGATGATATAAACTTCCAGTTGTGAGCATTAAAGCCAGAATTGCAATATAAACTCATAATTGAGGCTTTCTTTCTCAAAAATGGATGATATAAACTTACAATTGTGAGCATTAAAGCCAGAATTGCAATATAAACTCATAATTCAGACTTTCTTTCTCAGAAATGGATGCTATATACTCACAATTGTGAGAAATAAAGCCAGAATTGCAATATGAACTGATAATTCAGGCTTTCTTTCTAAACAATGGATGATATAAACTTCCAGTTGTGAGCATTAAAGCCAGAATTGCAATATAAACTCATAATTCAGGCTTTATTTCTCAAAAATGGATGAAATAAACTTACAATTGTGAGTTTAAAAGCCAGAATTGCAATATAAACTCATAATTTAGGCTTACTCTGACAAAAATGGATAACATAAACTCACAATTGTGAGAAATAAAGCCAGAATTGCAATATAAACTCATAATTCAGGCTTTCTTTCTCAGAAATGGATGATATATACTCACAGTTGTGAGAAATAAAGCCAGAATTGCAATATGAACTGATAATTCAGGCTTTCTTTCTCAACAATGGATGATATAAACTTCCAGTTGTGAGCATTAAAGCCAGAATTGCAATATAAACTCATAATTGAGGCTTTCTTTCTCAAAAATGGATGATATAAACTTCCAGTTGTGAGCACTAAAGCCAGAATTGCAATATAAACTCATAATTCAGGCTTTCTTTCTCAAAAATGGATGAAATAAACTTACAATTGTGAGTTTATAAGCCAGAATTGAAATATAAACTCAGAATTCAGGCTTTCTTTCTCAAAAAATGGATGATATATACTCACAATTGTGAGAAATAAAGCCAGAATTGCAATATAAACTCATAATTCAGACTTTCTTTCTCAAAAATTGATGATATATACTCACAATTGTGAGAAATAAAGCCAGAATTGCAATATAAACTCACAATTCAGGCTTTCTTTCTCAGAAATGGATGATATATACTCACAATTGTGAGAAATAAAGCCAGAATTGCAATATAAACTCATAATTCAGGCTTTCTTTCTCAAAAATGGATGATATATACTCACAATTGTGAGAAATAAAGCCAGAATTGCAATATAAACTCATAATTCAGGCTTTCTTTCTCAAAAAATTGATGATATATACTCACAATTGTGAGAAGTAAAGCCAGAATTGCAATATGAACTGATAATTCAGGATTTCTTTCTCAACAATGGATGATATAAACTTCCAATTGTGAGCATTAAAGCCAGAATTGCAATATAAACTCATAATTCAGGCTTTCTTTCTCAAAAATGGATGATATAAACTTACAATTGTGAGTATTAAAGCCAGAATTGCAATATAAACTCATAATTCAGGCTTTCTTTCTCAACAATGGATGATATAAACTTCCAATTGTGAGCATTAAAGCCAGAATTGCAATATAAACTCATAATTCAGGCTTTCTTTCTCAAAATGGATGATATAAACTTACAATTGTGAGCATTAAAGCCAGAATTGCAATATAAACTCATAATTCAGGCTTTCTTTCTCAAAAATGGATGATATAAACTTACAATTGTGAGCATTAAAGCCAGAATTGCAATATAAACTAATAATTCAGGCTTTCTTTCTCAATAATGGATGAAATAAACTTACAATTGTGAGCATTAAAGCCAGAATTGCAATATAAACTCATAATTCAGGCTTTCTTTCTCAAAAATGGATGATATAAACTTACAATTGTGAGCAATAAAGCCAGAATTGCAATATGAACTCATAATTCAGACTTTCTTTCTCAAAAATGGATAACATAAACTCACAATTGTGAGAAATAAAGCCAGAATTGCAATATAAACTCATAATTCAGGTGTCTTTCTCAGAAATGGATGATATATACTCACAATTGTGAGAAATAAAGCCAGAATTGCAATATAAACTCATAATTCAGACTTTCTTTCTCAACAATGGATGATATAAACTTACAATTGTGAGCATTAAAGCCAGAATTGCAATATAAACTCATAATTCAGGCTTTCTTTCTCAACAATGGATGATATAAACTTACAATTGTAAGCATTAAAGCCAGAATTGCAACATAAACTCATAATTCAGGCTTTCTTTCTCAAAAAATTGATGATATATACTCACAATTGTGAAAAATAAAACCAGAATTGCTATATAAACTCACAATTCAGGCTTTCTTTCTCAGAAATGGGTGATATATACTCACAATTGTGAGAAATTAAGCCAGAATTGCAATATAAACTCATAATTCAGGCTTTCTTTCACAAAAATGAATAACATAAACTCACAATTGTGAGAAATAAAGCCAGAATTGCAATATATACTCACAATTCAGGCTTTCTTTCTTAGAAATGGATGATATATACTCACAATTGTGAGAAATAAAGCCAGAATTGCAATATAAACTCATAATTCAGACTTTCTTTCTCAAAAATGGATAACATAAACTCACAATTGTGAGAAATAAAGCCAGAATTGCAATATAAACTCATAATTCAGGCTTTCTTTCTCATAAATGGATGACATATACTCACAATTGTGAGAAATAAAGCCAGAATTGCAATATGAACTGATAATTCAGGCTTTCTTTCTCAACAATGGATGATATAAACTTCCAGTTGTGAGCATTAAAGCCAGAATTGCAATATAAACTCATAATTGAGGCTTTCTTTCTCAAAAATGGATGATATAAACTTACAATTGTGAGCATTAAAGCCAGAATTGCAATATAAACTCATAATTTAGGCTTTCTTTCTCAAAAATGGATGATATAAACTTACAATTGTGAGCATTAAAGCCTGAATTGCAATATAAACTCATAATTCAGGCTTTCTTTCTCAAAAATGGATGATATATTCTCACAATTGTGAGAAATTAAGCCAGAATTGCAAAGTAAACTCATAATTCAGGCTTTCTTTCTCAAAAATGGATGATATATTCTCACAATTGTGAGAAATGAAGCCAGAATTGCAATATAAACTCATAATTGAGGCCTTCTTTCTCAAAAATGGATGATATAAACTTACAATTGTGAGCATTAAAGCCAGAATTGCAATATAAACTCATAATTCAGGCTTTCTTTCTCAAAAATGGATGATATATTCTCACAATTGTGAGCATTAAAGCCAGAATTGCAATATAAACTCATAATTCAGGCTTTCTTTCTCAAAAATGGATGAAATAAACTTACAATTGTGAGTTTAAAAGCCAGAATTGCAATATAAACTCATAATTTAGGCTTACTCTGACAAAAATGGATAACATAAACTCACAATTGTGAGAAATAAAGCCAGAATTGCAATATAAACTCATAATTCAGGCTTTCTTTCTCAGAAATGGATGATATATACTCACAGTTGTGAGAAATAAAGCCAGAATTGCAATATGAACTGATAATTCAGGCTTTCTTTCTCAACAATGGATGATATAAACTTCCAGTTGTGAGCATTAAAGCCAGAATTGCAATATAAACTCATAATTGAGGCTTTCTTTCTCAAAAATGGATGATATAAACTTCCAGTTGTGAGCACTAAAGCCAGAATTGCAATATAAACTCATAATTCAGGCTTTCTTTCTCAAAAATGGATGAAATAAACTTACAATTGTGAGTTTATAAGCCAGAATTGAAATATAAACTCAGAATTCAGGCTTTCTTTCTCAAAAAATGGATGATATATACTCACAATTGTGAGAAATAAAGCCAGAATTGCAATATAAACTCATAATTCAGACTTTCTTTCTCAAAAATTGATGATATATACTCACAATTGTGAGAAATAAAGCCAGAATTGCAATATAAACTCACAATTCAGGCTTTCTTTCTCAGAAATGGATGATATATACTCACAATTGTGAGAAATAAAGCCAGAATTGCAATATAAACTCATAATTCAGGCTTTCTTTCTCAAAAATGGATGATATAAACTTACAATTGTGAGAAATAAAGCCTGAATTGCAATATAAACTCATAATTCAGGCTTTCTTTCTCAAAAAAATGATGATATATACTCACAATTGTGAGAAATATAGCCAGAATTGCAATATCAACTCACAATTTAGGCTTTCTTTCTCAGAAGTGGATGATATATACTCACAATTGTGAGAAATTAAGCCAGAATTGCAATATAAACTTATAATTCAGGCTTTCTTTCTCAGAAATGGATGATATAACCTAGCAATTGTGAGCAATAAAGCCAGAATTACAATATAAACTCATAATTTAGGCTTTCTTTCTCAAAAATGGATAACATAAACTCACAATTGTGAGAAATAAAGCCATAATTGCAATATAAACTCATAATTCAGGCTTTCTTTCTCAGAAATGGATGATATAAACTTACAATTGTGAGCATTAAAGCCAGAATTGCAATAAAAACTCATAATTCAGGCTTTCTTTCTCAAAAATGGATGATATATTCTCACAGTTGTGAGAAATAAAGCCAGAATTGCAATATAATCTCATAATTAAGACTTTCTTTCTCAAAAATGGATGATATAAACTTAAAATTGTGAGCATTAAAGCCAGAATTGCAATATGAACTGATAATTCAGGCTTTCTTTCTCAAAAATGGATGAAATAAACTTACAATTTTGAGTTTATAAGCCAGAATTGCAATATAAACTCATAATTCAGGCTTTTTTTCTCAAAAAAAATTGATGATATATACTCACAATTGTGAGAAATAAAGCCAGAATTGCAATATAAACTCATAATTCAGGCTTTCTTTCTCAAAAAATTTATGATATATCCTCACAACTGTGAGAAATAAAGCCAGAATTGCAATATAAACTCATAATTCAGGCTTTCTTTCTCAAAAAATTGATGATATATACTCACAATTGTGAGAAATAAAGCCAGAATTGCAATATAAACTCATAATTCAGGCTTTCTTTCTCAAAAAATTTATGATATATACTCACAATTATGAGAAATAAAGGCAGAATTGCAATATAAACTCATAATTCAGGCTTTCTTTCTCAAAAAATTGATGATATATACTCACAATTGTGAGAAATAAAGGCAGAATTGCAATATAAACTCATAAGTCAGGCTTTCTTTCTCAAAAAATTGATGATATATACTCACAATTGTGAGAAATAAAGCCAGAATTGCAATATAAACTCATAATTCAGGCTTTCTTTCTCAAAAAATTGATGATATATACTCACAATTGTGAGAAATAAAGCCAGAATTGCAATATAAACTCATAATTCAGGCTTTCTTTCTCAACAATGGATGATATAAACTTCCAATTGTGAGCATTAAAGCCAGAATTGCAATATAAACTCATAATTTAGGCTTTCTTTCTCAAAAATGGATGATATAAACTTACAATTGTGAGAAATAAAGCCAGAATTGCAATATAAAATCACAATTCAGGCTTTCTTTCTCAAAAATGGATAACTTAAACTCACAATTGTGATAAATAAAGCCAGAATTGCAATATAAACTCACAATTCAGGTTTTCTTTCTCAAAAATGGATAACATAAACTCACAATTGTGAGAAATAAAGCCAGAATTGCAAAATAAACTCACAATTCAGGCTTTCTTTCTCAGAAATGGATGACATATACTCACATTTGTGAGAAATAAAGCCAGAATTGCAATATAAACTCATCATTCAGGCTTTCTTTCTCAAAAATGGATAACTTAAACTCACAATTGTGAGAAATAAAGCCAGAATTGCAATATAAACTCATAATTAAGGCTTTCTTTCTCAAAAATGGATGATATAAACTTACAATTGTGAGCATTAAAGCCAGAATTGCAATATAAACTCACAATTCAGGCTTTCTTTCTCAGAAATGGATGATATATACTCACAATTGTGAGAAATAAAGCCAGAATTGCAATATAAACTCATAATTCAGACTTTCTTTCTCAAAAATGGATGATATAAACTTACAATTGTGAGCATTAAAGCCAGAATTGCAATATAAACTCATAATTCAGGCTTTCTTTCTCAAAAATGGATGAAATAAACTTACAATTGTGAGTTTATAAGCCAGAATTGCAATATAAACTCATAATTCAGGCTTTCTTTCTCAAAAAATTGATGATACATGCTCACAATTGTGAGAAATAAAGCCAGAATTGCAATATAAACTCATAATTCAGGCTTTCTTTCTCAAAAATGGATGAAATAAACTTACAATTGTGAGAAATAAAGCCTGAATTGCAATATAAACTCATAATTCAGGCTTTCTTTCTCAAAAAATTGATGATATATACTCACAATTGTGAGAAGTAAAGCCAGAATTGCAATATGAACTGATAATTCAGGCTTTCTTTCTCAACAATGGATGATATAAACTTACAATTGTGAGCATTAAAGCCAGAATTGCAATATAAACTCATAATTCAGGCTTTCTTTCTCAGAAATGGGTGATATATACTCACAATTGTGAGAAATTAAGCCAGAATTGCAAAATAAACTCATAATTCAGGCTTTGTTTCTCAGAAGTGGATGATATATACTCACAATTGTGAGAAATAAAGCCAGAATTGCAATATAAACTCATAATTCAGGCTTTCTTTCTCAGAAATGGGTGATATATACTCACAATTGTGAGAAATAAAGCCAGAATTGCAATATAAACTCATAATTCAGGCTTTCTTTCTCAGAAATGGATGATATAACCTAGCAATTGTGAGCAATAAAGCCAGAATTACAATATAAACTCATAATTTAGGCTTTCTTTCTCAAAATTGGATAACATAAACTCACAATTGTGAGAAATAAAGCCATAATTGCAATATAAACTCATAATTCAGGCTTTCTTTCTCAGAAATGGATGATATATACTCACAATTGTCAGAAATAAAGCCAGAATTGCAATATAATTTTTATACTTCAGGCTTTCTTTCTCAGAAATGGGTCATATATATACTCACAATTGTGAGAAATAAAGCCAGAATTGCAATATGAACTCATAATTCAGGCTTTCTTTCTCAGGAATGGATGATATAAACCCGCAATTGTGAGCAATAAAGCCAGAATTGCAATTTAAACCCATATTTCCGGCTTTCTTTCTCAAAAATGGATGATATATCCTCACAATTGTGAGAAACAAAGCCAGAATTGCAATATAAACTCATAATTCAGGCTTTCTTTCTCAGAAATGGATGATATATACTCACAGTTGTGAGAAATAAAGCCAGAATTGCAATATGAACTGATAATTCAGGCTTTCTTTCTCAACAATGGATGATATAAACTTCCAGTTGTGAGCATTAAAGCCAGAATTGCAATATAAACTCATAATTGAGGCTTTCTTTCTCAAAAATGGATGATATAAACTTACAATTGTGAGCATTAAAGCCAGAATTGCAATATAAACTCATAATTGAGGCTTTCTTTCTCAAAAATGGATGATATAAACTTACAATTGTGAGCATTAAAGCCAGAATTGCAAAATTAACTCATAATTCAGGCTTTCTTTCTCAGAAATGGATGATATATACTCACAATTGTGAGAAATAAAGCCAGAATTGCAATATAAACTCATAATTTAGGCTTACTCTGACAAAAATGGATAACATAAACTCACAATTGTGAGAAATAAAGCCAGAATTGCAATATAAACTCATAATTCAGGCTTTCTTTCTCAGAAATGGATGATATATACTCACAGTTGTGAGAAATAAAGCCAGAATTGCAATATGAACTGATAATTCAGGCTTTCTTTCTCAACAATGGATGATATAAACTTCCAGTTGTGAGCATTAAAGCCAGAATTGCAATATAAACTCATAATTGAGGCTTTCTTTCTCAAAAATGGATGATATAAACTTCCAGTTGTGAGCATTAAAGCCAGAATTGCAATATAAACTCATAATTCAGGCTTTCTTTCTCAAAAATGGATGAAATAAACTTACAATTGTGAGTTTATAAGCCAGAATTGAAATATAAACTCAGAATTCAGGCTTTCTTTCTCAAAAAATTGATGATATATACTCACAATTGTGAGAAATAAAGCCAGAATTGCAATATAAACTCATAATTTAGGCTTACTCTGACAAAAATGGATAACATAAACTCACAATTGTGAGAAATAAAGCCAGAATTGCAATATGAACTCATAATTCAGGCTTTCTTTCACAAAAATGGATAACATAAACTCACAATTGTGAGAAATAAAGCCAGAATTGCAATATAAACTCATAATTCAGGCTTTCTATCTCAAAAATGGATGATATAAACTTACAATTGTGAGCATTAAAGCCAGAATTGCAATATAAACTCATAATTCAGGCTTTCTTTCTCAGAAATTAGTGATATATGCTCACAATTGTGAGAAATAAAGCCAAAATTGCAATATAAACTCATAATTCAGACTTTCTTTCTCAGAAATGGGTGATATATACTCACAATTGTGAGAAATAAAGCCAGAATTGCAATATAAACTCATAATTGAGGCTTTCTTTCTCAAAAATGGATGATATATACTCACAATTGTGAGAAATAAAGCCAAAATTGAAATATAAACTCATAATTCAGGCTTTCTTTCTCAGAAATGGGTGATATATACTCACAATTGTGAGAAGTAAAGCCAGAATTGCAATATGAACTGATAATTCAGGCTTTCTTTCTCAACAATGGATGATATAAACTTACAATTGTGAGCATTAAAGCCAGAATTGCAATATAAACTCATAATTCAGGCTTTCTTTCTCAGAAATGGGTGATATATACTCACAATTGTGAGAAATTAAGCCAGAATTGCAAAATAAACTCATAATTCAGGCTTTGTTTCTCAGAAGTGGATGATATATACTCACAATTGTGAGAAATAAAGCCAGAATTGCAATATAAACTCATAATTCAGGCTTTCTTTCTCAGAAATGGGTGATATATACTCACAATTGTGAGAAATAAAGCCAGAATTGCAATATAAACTCATAATTCAGGCTTTCTTTCTCAGAAATGGATGATATAACCTAGCAATTGTGAGCAATAAAGCCAGAATTACAATATAAACTCATAATTTAGGCTTTCTTTCTCAAAATTGGATAACATAAACTCACAATTGTGAGAAATAAAGCCATAATTGCAATATAAACTCATAATTCAGGCTTTCTTTCTCAGAAATGGATGATATATACTCACAATTGTCAGAAATAAAGCCAGAATTGCAATATAATTTTTATACTTCAGGCTTTCTTTCTCAGAAATGGGTCATATATATACTCACAATTGTGAGAAATAAAGCCAGAATTGCAATATGAACTCATAATTCAGGCTTTCTTTCTCAGGAATGGATGATATAAACCCGCAATTGTGAGCAATAAAGCCAGAATTGCAATTTAAACCCATATTTCCGGCTTTCTTTCTCAAAAATGGATGATATATCCTCACAATTGTGAGAAACAAAGCCAGAATTGCAATATAAACTCATAATTCAGGCTTTCTTTCTCAGAAATGGATGATATATACTCACAGTTGTGAGAAATAAAGCCAGAATTGCAATATGAACTGATAATTCAGGCTTTCTTTCTCAACAATGGATGATATAAACTTCCAGTTGTGAGCATTAAAGCCAGAATTGCAATATAAACTCATAATTGAGGCTTTCTTTCTCAAAAATGGATGATATAAACTTACAATTGTGAGCATTAAAGCCAGAATTGCAATATAAACTCATAATTGAGGCTTTCTTTCTCAAAAATGGATGATATAAACTTACAATTGTGAGCATTAAAGCCAGAATTGCAAAATTAACTCATAATTCAGGCTTTCTTTCTCAGAAATGGATGATATATACTCACAATTGTGAGAAATAAAGCCAGAATTGCAATATAAACTCATAATTTAGGCTTACTCTGACAAAAATGGATAACATAAACTCACAATTGTGAGAAATAAAGCCAGAATTGCAATATAAACTCATAATTCAGGCTTTCTTTCTCAGAAATGGATGATATATACTCACAGTTGTGAGAAATAAAGCCAGAATTGCAATATGAACTGATAATTCAGGCTTTCTTTCTCAACAATGGATGATATAAACTTCCAGTTGTGAGCATTAAAGCCAGAATTGCAATATAAACTCATAATTGAGGCTTTCTTTCTCAAAAATGGATGATATAAACTTCCAGTTGTGAGCATTAAAGCCAGAATTGCAATATAAACTCATAATTCAGGCTTTCTTTCTCAAAAATGGATGAAATAAACTTACAATTGTGAGTTTATAAGCCAGAATTGAAATATAAACTCAGAATTCAGGCTTTCTTTCTCAAAAAATTGATGATATATACTCACAATTGTGAGAAATAAAGCCAGAATTGCAATATAAACTCATAATTTAGGCTTACTCTGACAAAAATGGATAACATAAACTCACAATTGTGAGAAATAAAGCCAGAATTGCAATATGAACTCATAATTCAGGCTTTCTTTCACAAAAATGGATAACATAAACTCACAATTGTGAGAAATAAAGCCAGAATTGCAATATAAACTCATAATTCAGGCTTTCTATCTCAAAAATGGATGATATAAACTTACAATTGTGAGCATTAAAGCCAGAATTGCAATATAAACTCATAATTCAGGCTTTCTTTCTCAGAAATTAGTGATATATGCTCACAATTGTGAGAAATAAAGCCAAAATTGCAATATAAACTCATAATTCAGACTTTCTTTCTCAGAAATGGGTGATATATACTCACAATTGTGAGAAATAAAGCCAGAATTGCAATATAAACTCATAATTGAGGCTTTCTTTCTCAAAAATGGATGATATATACTCACAATTGTGAGAAATAAAGCCAAAATTGAAATATAAACTCATAATTCAGGCTTTCTTTCTCAGAAATGGGTGATATATACTCACAATTGTGAGAAGTAAAGCCAGAATTGCAATATGAACTGATAATTCAGGCTTTCTTTCTCAACAATGGATGATATAAACTTACAATTGTGAGCATTAAAGCCAGAATTGCAATATAAACTCATAATTCAGGCTTTCTTTCTCAGAAATGGGTGATATATACTCACAATTGTGAGAAATTAAGCCAGAATTGCAAAATAAACTCATAATTCAGGCTTTGTTTCTCAGAAGTGGATGATATATACTCACAATTGTGAGAAATAAAGCCAGAATTGCAATATAAACTCATAATTCAGGCTTTCTTTCTCAGAAATGGGTGATATATACTCACAATTGTGAGAAATAAAGCCAGAATTGCAATATAAACTCATAATTCAGGCTTTCTTTCTCAGAAATGGATGATATAACCTAGCAATTGTGAGCAATAAAGCCAGAATTACAATATAAACTCATAATTTAGGCTTTCTTTCTCAAAATTGGATAACATAAACTCACAATTGTGAGAAATAAAGCCATAATTGCAATATAAACTCATAATTCAGGCTTTCTTTCTCAGAAATGGATGATATATACTCACAATTGTCAGAAATAAAGCCAGAATTGCAATATAATTTTTATACTTCAGGCTTTCTTTCTCAGAAATGGGTCATATATATACTCACAATTGTGAGAAATAAAGCCAGAATTGCAATATGAACTCATAATTCAGGCTTTCTTTCTCAGGAATGGATGATATAAACCCGCAATTGTGAGCAATAAAGCCAGAATTGCAATTTAAACCCATATTTCCGGCTTTCTTTCTCAAAAATGGATGATATATCCTCACAATTGTGAGAAACAAAGCCAGAATTGCAATATAAACTCATAATTCAGGCTTTCTTTCTCAGAAATGGATGATATATACTCACAGTTGTGAGAAATAAAGCCAGAATTGCAATATGAACTGATAATTCAGGCTTTCTTTCTCAACAATGGATGATATAAACTTCCAGTTGTGAGCATTAAAGCCAGAATTGCAATATAAACTCATAATTGAGGCTTTCTTTCTCAAAAATGGATGATATAAACTTACAATTGTGAGCATTAAAGCCAGAATTGCAATATAAACTCATAATTGAGGCTTTCTTTCTCAAAAATGGATGATATAAACTTACAATTGTGAGCATTAAAGCCAGAATTGCAAAATTAACTCATAATTCAGGCTTTCTTTCTCAACAATGGATGATATAAACTTCCAATTGTGAGCATTAAAGCCAGAATTGCAATATAAACTCATAATTTAGGCTTTCTTTCTCAAAAATGGATGATATAAACTTACAATTGTGAGAAATAAAGCCAGAATTGCAATATAAAATCACAATTCAGGCTTTCTTTCTCAAAAATGGATAACTTAAACTCACAATTGTGATAAATAAAGCCAGAATTGCAATATAAACTCACAATTCAGGTTTTCTTTCTCAAAAATGGATAACATAAACTCACAATTGTGAGAAATAAAGCCAGAATTGCAAAATAAACTCACAATTCAGGCTTTCTTTCTCAGAAATGGATGACATATACTCACATTTGTGAGAAATAAAGCCAGAATTGCAATATAAACTCATCATTCAGGCTTTCTTTCTCAAAAATGGATAACTTAAACTCACAATTGTGAGAAATAAAGCCAGAATTGCAATATAAACTCATAATTAAGGCTTTCTTTCTCAAAAATGGATGATATAAACTTACAATTGTGAGCATTAAAGCCAGAATTGCAATATAAACTCACAATTCAGGCTTTCTTTCTCAGAAATGGATGATATATACTCACAATTGTGAGAAATAAAGCCAGAATTGCAATATAAACTCATAATTCAGACTTTCTTTCTCAAAAATGGATGATATAAACTTACAATTGTGAGCATTAAAGCCAGAATTGCAATATAAACTCATAATTCAGGCTTTCTTTCTCAAAAATGGATGAAATAAACTTACAATTGTGAGTTTATAAGCCAGAATTGCAATATAAACTCATAATTCAGGCTTTCTTTCTCAAAAAATTGATGATACATGCTCACAATTGTGAGAAATAAAGCCAGAATTGCAATATAAACTCATAATTCAGGCTTTCTTTCTCAAAAATGGATGAAATAAACTTACAATTGTGAGAAATAAAGCCTGAATTGCAATATAAACTCATAATTCAGGCTTTCTTTCTCAAAAAATTGATGA
Organism: Garra rufa; assembly: GCF_049309525.1. Classification (NCBI taxonomy): domain Eukaryota; kingdom Metazoa; phylum Chordata; class Actinopteri; order Cypriniformes; family Cyprinidae; genus Garra; species Garra rufa. The sequence goes on from NW_027394276.1 coordinate 12,462,261, forward strand.
TATATACTCACAATTGTGAGAAGTAAAGCCAGAATTGCAATATGAACTGATAATTCAGGCTTTCTTTCTCAACAATGGATGATATAAACTTACAATTGTGAGCATTAAAGCCAGAATTGCAATATAAACTCATAATTCAGGCTTTCTTTCTCAGAAATGGGTGATATATACTCACAATTGTGAGAAATTAAGCCAGAATTGCAAAATAAACTCATAATTCAGGCTTTGTTTCTCAGAAGTGGATGATATATACTCACAATTGTGAGAAATAAAGCCAGAATTGCAATATAAACTCATAATTCAGGCTTTCTTTCTCAGAAATGGGTGATATATACTCACAATTGTGAGAAATAAAGCCAGAATTGCAATATAAACTCATAATTCAGGCTTTCTTTCTCAGAAATGGATGATATAACCTAGCAATTGTGAGCAATAAAGCCAGAATTACAATATAAACTCATAATTTAGGCTTTCTTTCTCAAAATTGGATAACATAAACTCACAATTGTGAGAAATAAAGCCATAATTGCAATATAAACTCATAATTCAGGCTTTCTTTCTCAGAAATGGATGATATATACTCACAATTGTCAGAAATAAAGCCAGAATTGCAATATAATTTTTATACTTCAGGCTTTCTTTCTCAGAAATGGGTCATATATATACTCACAATTGTGAGAAATAAAGCCAGAATTGCAATATGAACTCATAATTCAGGCTTTCTTTCTCAGGAATGGATGATATAAACCCGCAATTGTGAGCAATAAAGCCAGAATTGCAATTTAAACCCATATTTCCGGCTTTCTTTCTCAAAAATGGATGATATATCCTCACAATTGTGAGAAACAAAGCCAGAATTGCAATATAAACTCATAATTCAGGCTTTCTTTCTCAGAAATGGATGATATATACTCACAGTTGTGAGAAATAAAGCCAGAATTGCAATATGAACTGATAATTCAGGCTTTCTTTCTCAACAATGGATGATATAAACTTCCAGTTGTGAGCATTAAAGCCAGAATTGCAATATAAACTCATAATTGAGGCTTTCTTTCTCAAAAATGGATGATATAAACTTACAATTGTGAGCATTAAAGCCAGAATTGCAATATAAACTCATAATTGAGGCTTTCTTTCTCAAAAATGGATGATATAAACTTACAATTGTGAGCATTAAAGCCAGAATTGCAAAATTAACTCATAATTCAGGCTTTCTTTCTCAGAAATGGATGATATATACTCACAATTGTGAGAAATAAAGCCAGAATTGCAATATAAACTCATAATTTAGGCTTACTCTGACAAAAATGGATAACATAAACTCACAATTGTGAGAAATAAAGCCAGAATTGCAATATAAACTCATAATTCAGGCTTTCTTTCTCAGAAATGGATGATATATACTCACAGTTGTGAGAAATAAAGCCAGAATTGCAATATGAACTGATAATTCAGGCTTTCTTTCTCAACAATGGATGATATAAACTTCCAGTTGTGAGCATTAAAGCCAGAATTGCAATATAAACTCATAATTGAGGCTTTCTTTCTCAAAAATGGATGATATAAACTTCCAGTTGTGAGCATTAAAGCCAGAATTGCAATATAAACTCATAATTCAGGCTTTCTTTCTCAAAAATGGATGAAATAAACTTACAATTGTGAGTTTATAAGCCAGAATTGAAATATAAACTCAGAATTCAGGCTTTCTTTCTCAAAAAATTGATGATATATACTCACAATTGTGAGAAATAAAGCCAGAATTGCAATATAAACTCATAATTTAGGCTTACTCTGACAAAAATGGATAACATAAACTCACAATTGTGAGAAATAAAGCCAGAATTGCAATATGAACTCATAATTCAGGCTTTCTTTCACAAAAATGGATAACATAAACTCACAATTGTGAGAAATAAAGCCAGAATTGCAATATAAACTCATAATTCAGGCTTTCTATCTCAAAAATGGATGATATAAACTTACAATTGTGAGCATTAAAGCCAGAATTGCAATATAAACTCATAATTCAGGCTTTCTTTCTCAGAAATTAGTGATATATGCTCACAATTGTGAGAAATAAAGCCAAAATTGCAATATAAACTCATAATTCAGACTTTCTTTCTCAGAAATGGGTGATATATACTCACAATTGTGAGAAGTAAAGCCAGAATTGCAATATGAACTGATAATTCAGGCTTTCTTTCTCAACAATGGATGATATAAACTTACAATTGTGAGCATTAAAGCCAGAATTGCAATATAAACTCATAATTCAGGCTTTCTTTCTCAGAAATGGGTGATATATACTCACAATTGTGAGAAATTAAGCCAGAATTGCAAAATAAACTCATAATTCAGGCTTTGTTTCTCAGAAGTGGATGATATATACTCACAATTGTGAGAAATAAAGCCAGAATTGCAATATAAACTCATAATTCAGGCTTTCTTTCTCAGAAATGGGTGATATATACTCACAATTGTGAGAAATAAAGCCAGAATTGCAATATAAACTCATAATTCAGGCTTTCTTTCTCAGAAATGGATGATATAACCTAGCAATTGTGAGCAATAAAGCCAGAATTACAATATAAACTCATAATTTAGGCTTTCTTTCTCAAAATTGGATAACATAAACTCACAATTGTGAGAAATAAAGCCATAATTGCAATATAAACTCATAATTCAGGCTTTCTTTCTCAGAAATGGATGATATATACTCACAATTGTCAGAAATAAAGCCAGAATTGCAATATAATTTTTATACTTCAGGCTTTCTTTCTCAGAAATGGGTCATATATATACTCACAATTGTGAGAAATAAAGCCAGAATTGCAATATGAACTCATAATTCAGGCTTTCTTTCTCAGGAATGGATGATATAAACCCGCAATTGTGAGCAATAAAGCCAGAATTGCAATTTAAACCCATATTTCCGGCTTTCTTTCTCAAAAATGGATGATATATCCTCACAATTGTGAGAAACAAAGCCAGAATTGCAATATAAACTCATAATTCAGGCTTTCTTTCTCAGAAATGGATGATATATACTCACAGTTGTGAGAAATAAAGCCAGAATTGCAATATGAACTGATAATTCAGGCTTTCTTTCTCAACAATGGATGATATAAACTTCCAGTTGTGAGCATTAAAGCCAGAATTGCAATATAAACTCATAATTGAGGCTTTCTTTCTCAAAAATGGATGATATAAACTTACAATTGTGAGCATTAAAGCCAGAATTGCAATATAAACTCATAATTGAGGCTTTCTTTCTCAAAAATGGATGATATAAACTTACAATTGTGAGCATTAAAGCCAGAATTGCAAAATTAACTCATAATTCAGGCTTTCTTTCTCAGAAATGGATGATATATACTCACAATTGTGAGAAATAAAGCCAGAATTGCAATATAAACTCATAATTTAGGCTTACTCTGACAAAAATGGATAACATAAACTCACAATTGTGAGAAATAAAGCCAGAATTGCAATATAAACTCATAATTCAGGCTTTCTTTCTCAGAAATGGATGATATATACTCACAGTTGTGAGAAATAAAGCCAGAATTGCAATATGAACTGATAATTCAGGCTTTCTTTCTCAACAATGGATGATATAAACTTCCAGTTGTGAGCATTAAAGCCAGAATTGCAATATAAACTCATAATTGAGGCTTTCTTTCTCAAAAATGGATGATATAAACTTCCAGTTGTGAGCATTAAAGCCAGAATTGCAATATAAACTCATAATTCAGGCTTTCTTTCTCAAAAATGGATGAAATAAACTTACAATTGTGAGTTTATAAGCCAGAATTGAAATATAAACTCAGAATTCAGGCTTTCTTTCTCAAAAAATTGATGATATATACTCACAATTGTGAGAAATAAAGCCAGAATTGCAATATAAACTCATAATTTAGGCTTACTCTGACAAAAATGGATAACATAAACTCACAATTGTGAGAAATAAAGCCAGAATTGCAATATGAACTCATAATTCAGGCTTTCTTTCACAAAAATGGATAACATAAACTCACAATTGTGAGAAATAAAGCCAGAATTGCAATATAAACTCATAATTCAGGCTTTCTATCTCAAAAATGGATGATATAAACTTACAATTGTGAGCATTAAAGCCAGAATTGCAATATAAACTCATAATTCAGGCTTTCTTTCTCAGAAATTAGTGATATATGCTCACAATTGTGAGAAATAAAGCCAAAATTGCAATATAAACTCATAATTCAGACTTTCTTTCTCAGAAATGGGTGATATATACTCACAATTGTGAGAAATAAAGCCAGAATTGCAATATAAACTCATAATTGAGGCTTTCTTTCTCAAAAATGGATGATATATACTCACAATTGTGAGAAATAAAGCCAAAATTGAAATATAAACTCATAATTCAGGCTTTCTTTCTCAGAAATGGGTGATATATACTCACAATTGTGAGAAGTAAAGCCAGAATTGCAATATGAACTGATAATTCAGGCTTTCTTTCTCAACAATGGATGATATAAACTTACAATTGTGAGCATTAAAGCCAGAATTGCAATATAAACTCATAATTCAGGCTTTCTTTCTCAGAAATGGGTGATATATACTCACAATTGTGAGAAATTAAGCCAGAATTGCAAAATAAACTCATAATTCAGGCTTTGTTTCTCAGAAGTGGATGATATATACTCACAATTGTGAGAAATAAAGCCAGAATTGCAATATAAACTCATAATTCAGGCTTTCTTTCTCAGAAATGGGTGATATATACTCACAATTGTGAGAAATAAAGCCAGAATTGCAATATAAACTCATAATTCAGGCTTTCTTTCTCAGAAATGGATGATATAACCTAGCAATTGTGAGCAATAAAGCCAGAATTACAATATAAACTCATAATTTAGGTTTTCTTTCTCAAAATTGGATAACATAAACTCACAATTGTGAGAAATAAAGCCATAATTGCAATATAAACTCATAATTCAGGCTTTCTTTCTCAGAAATGGATGATATATACTCACAATTGTCAGAAATAAAGCCAGAATTGCAATATAATTTTTATACTTCAGGCTTTCTTTCTCAGAAATGGGTCATATATATACTCACAATTGTGAGAAATAAAGCCAGAATTGCAATATGAACTCATAATTCAGGCTTTCTTTCTCAGGAATGGATGATATAAACCCGCAATTGTGAGCAATAAAGCCAGAATTGCAATTTAAACCCATATTTCCGGCTTTCTTTCTCAAAAATGGATGATATATCCTCACAATTGTGAGAAACAAAGCCAGAATTGCAATATAAACTCATAATTCAGGCTTTCTTTCTCAGAAATGGATGATATATACTCACAGTTGTGAGAAATAAAGCCAGAATTGCAATATGAACTGATAATTCAGGCTTTCTTTCTCAACAATGGATGATATAAACTTCCAGTTGTGAGCATTAAAGCCAGAATTGCAATATAAACTCATAATTGAGGCTTTCTTTCTCAAAAATGGATGATATAAACTTACAATTGTGAGCATTAAAGCCAGAATTGCAATATAAACTCATAATTGAGGCTTTCTTTCTCAAAAATGGATGATATAAACTTACAATTGTGAGCATTAAAGCCAGAATTGCAAAATTAACTCATAATTCAGGCTTTCTTTCTCAGAAATGGATGATATATACTCACAATTGTGAGAAATAAAGCCAGAATTGCAATATAAACTCATAATTTAGGCTTACTCTGACAAAAATGGATAACATAAACTCACAATTGTGAGAAATAAAGCCAGAATTGCAATATAAACTCATAATTCAGGCTTTCTTTCTCAGAAATGGATGATATATACTCACAGTTGTGAGAAATAAAGCCAGAATTGCAATATGAACTGATAATTCAGGCTTTCTTTCTCAACAATGGATGATATAAACTTCCAGTTGTGAGCATTAAAGCCAGAATTGCAATATAAACTCATAATTGAGGCTTTCTTTCTCAAAAATGGATGATATAAACTTCCAGTTGTGAGCATTAAAGCCAGAATTGCAATATAAACTCATAATTCAGGCTTTCTTTCTCAAAAATGGATGAAATAAACTTACAATTGTGAGTTTATAAGCCAGAATTGAAATATAAACTCAGAATTCAGGCTTTCTTTCTCAAAAAATTGATGATATATACTCACAATTGTGAGAAATAAAGCCAGAATTGCAATATAAACTCATAATTTAGGCTTACTCTGACAAAAATGGATAACATAAACTCACAATTGTGAGAAATAAAGCCAGAATTGCAATATGAACTCATAATTCAGGCTTTCTTTCACAAAAATGGATAACATAAACTCACAATTGTGAGAAATAAAGCCAGAATTGCAATATAAACTCATAATTCAGGCTTTCTATCTCAAAAATGGATGATATAAACTTACAATTGTGAGCATTAAAGCCAGAATTGCAATATAAACTCATAATTCAGGCTTTCTTTCTCAGAAATTAGTGATATATGCTCACAATTGTGAGAAATAAAGCCAAAATTGCAATATAAACTCATAATTCAGACTTTCTTTCTCAGAAATGGGTGATATATACTCACAATTGTGAGAAATAAAGCCAGAATTGCAATATAAACTCATAATTGAGGCTTTCTTTCTCAAAAATGGATGATATATACTCACAATTGTGAGAAATAAAGCCAAAATTGAAATATAAACTCATAATTCAGGCTTTCTTTCTCAGAAATGGGTGATATATACTCACAATTGTGAGAAATAAAGCCAGAATTGCAATATAAACTCATAATTCAGGCTTTCTTTCTTAGAAATGGATGATATATACTCACAATTGTGAGAAATAAAGCCAGAATTGCAATATGAACTCATAATTCAGGCTTTCTTTCTCACAAATTGGTGATATATACTCACAATTGTGAGAAATAAAGACAGAATTGCAATATAAACTCATAATTCAGACTTTCTTTCTCAAAAATGGATAACATAAACTCACAATTGTGAGAAATAAAGCCAGAATTGCGATATAAACTCATAATTCAGGCTTTCTTTCTCAAAAAATTGATGATATATACTCACAATTGTGAGAAGTAAAGCCAGAATTGCAATATGAACTGATAATTCAGGCTTTCTTTCTCAACAATGGATGATATAAACTTCCAATTGTGAGCATTAAAGCCAGAATTGCAATATAAACTCACAATTCAGGCTTTCTTTCTCAAAAACGGATAACTTAAACTCACAATTGTGAGAAATAAAGCCAGAATTGCAATATAAACTCATAATTCAGGCTTTCTTTCTCAAAAATGGATAACATAAACTCACAATTGTGAGAAATAAACCTAGAATTGCAAAATAAACTCATAATTCAGGCTTTCTTTCTCAGAAATGGATGACATATACTCACATATGTGAGAAATAAAGCCAGAATTGCAATATAAACTCATAATTCAGGCTTTCTTTCACAAAAATGGAAAACATAAACTTACAATTGTGAGAAATAAAGCCAGAATTGCAATATAAACTCATAATTCAGGCTTTCTTTCTCAAAAATTAGTGATATATGCTCACAATTGTGAGAAATAAAGCCAAAATTGCAGTATAAACTCATAATTCAGGCTTTCTTTCTCAAAAATGGGTGATATATACTCACAATTGTGAGCATTAAAGCCAGAATTGCAATATAAACTCATAATTCAGGCTTTCTTTCTCAAAAATGGATGATATAAACTTACAATTGTGAGCATTAAAGCCAGAATTGCAATATAAACTCATAATTCAGGCTTTCTTTCTCAAAAATGGATGATATAAACTTACAATTGTGAGCATTAAAGCCAGAATTGCAATATAAACTAATAATTCAGGCTTTCTTTCTCAAAAATTAGTGATATATGCTCACAATTGTGAGAAATAAAGCCAAAATTGCAGTATAAACTCATAATTCAGGCTTTCTTTCTCAAAAATGGGTGATATATACTCACAATTGTGAGCATTAAAGCCAGAATTGCAATATAAACTCACAATTCAGGCTTTCTTTCTCAAAAATGGATGATATAAACTTACAATTGTGAGTATTAAAGCCAGAATTGCAATATAAACTCATAATTCAGGCTTTCTTTCTCAACAATGGATGATATAAACTTACAATTGTGAGCATTAAAGCCAGAATTGCAATATAAACTAATAATTCAGGCTTTCTTTCTCAAAAATGGATGAAATAAACTTACAATTGTGAGTATTAAAGCCAGAATTGCAATATGAACTCATAATTCAGGCTTTCTTTCACAAAAATGGATAACATAAACTCACAATTGTGAGTTTATAAGCCAGAATTGCAATATAAACTCATAATTCAGGCTTTCTTTCTCAAAAAATTGATGATATATACTCACAATTGTGAGCATTAAAGCCAGAATTGCAATATAAACTCACAATTCAGGCTTTCTTTCTCAAAAATGGATGATATAAACTTACAATTGTGAGTATTAAAGCCAGAATTGCAATATAAACTCATAATTCAGGCTTTCTTTCTCAACAATGGATGATATAAACTTACAATTGTGAGCATTAAAGCCAGAATTGCAATATAAACTAATAATTCAGGCTTTCTTTCTCAAAAATGGATGAAATAAACTTACAATTGTGAGTATTAAAGCCAGAATTGCAATATGAACTCATAATTCAGGCTTTCTTTCACAAAAATGGATAACATAAACTCACAATTGTGAGTTTATAAGCCAGAATTGCAATATAAACTCATAATTCAGGCTTTTTTTCTCAAAAAATTGATGATATATACTCACAATTGTGAGAAATAAAGCCAGAATTGCAATATAAACTCATAAGTCAGGCTTTCTTTCTCAAAAAATGTATGATATATCCTCACAACTGTGAGAAATAAAGCCAGAATTGCAATATAAACTCATAATTCAGGCTTTCTTTCTCAAAAAATTGATGATATATACTCACAATTGTGAGAAATAAAGCCAGAATTGCAATATAAACTCATAATTCAGGCTTTCTTTCTCAAAAAATTTATGATATATACTCACAATTGTGAGAAATAAAGCCAGAATTGCAATATAAACTCATAAGTCAGGCTTTCTTTCTCAAAAAAATTATGATATATACTCACAATTGTGAGAAATAAAGCCAGAATTGCAATATAAACTCATAATTCAGGCTTTCTTTCTCAAAAAATTGATGATATATACTCACAATTGTGAGAAATAAAGCCAGAATTGCAATATAAACTCGTAATTCAGGCTTTCTTTCTCAACAATGGATGATATAAACTTCCAATTGTGAGCATTAAAGCCAGAATTGCAATATAAACTCATAATTTAGGCTTTCTTTCTCAAAAATGGATGATATAAACTTACAATTGTGAGAAATAAAGCCAGAATTGCAATATAAACTCACAATTCAGGTTTTCTTTCTCAGAAATGGATGATATATACTCACAATTGTGAGAAATAAAGCCAGAATTGCAATATAAACTCATAATTCAGGCTTTCTTTCTCAAAAATGGATGATATAAACTTACAATTGTGAGAAATAAAGCCTGAATTGCAATATAAACTCATAATTCAGGCTTTCTTTCTCAAAAAATTGATGATATATACTCACAATTGTGAGAAATTAAGCCAGAATTGCAATATAAACTCATAATTGAGGCTTTCTTTCACAAAAATGGATAACATAAACTCACAATTGTGAGAAATAAAGCCAGAATTGCAATATAAACTCATAATTCAGGCTTTCTTTCTCAAAAATGGATGATATAAACTTACAATTGAGCATTAAAGCCAGAATTGCAATAAAAACTCATAATTCAGGCTTTCTTTCTCAAAAATGGATGATATATTCTCACAGTTGTGAGAAATAAAGCCAGAATTGCAATATAATCTCATAATTAAGACTTTCTTTCTCAAAAATGGATGATATAAACTTACAATTGTGAGCATTAAAGCCAGAATTGCAATATGAACTCATAATTCAGGCTTTCTTTCTCAAAAATGGATGAAATAAACTTACAATTGTGAGTTTATAAGCCAGAATTGCAATATAAACTCATAATTCAGGCTTTTTTTCTCAAAAAATTGATGATATATACTCACAATTGTGAGAAATAAAGCCAGAATTGCAATATAAACTCATAAGTCAGGCTTTCTTTCTCAAAAAATTTATGATATATCCTCACAACTGTGAGAAATAAAGCCAGAATTGTAATATAAACTCATAATTCAGGCTTTCTTTCTCAAAAAATTGATGATATATCCTCACAACTGTGAGAAATAAAGCCAGAATTGTAATATAAACTCATAATTCAGGCTTTCTTTCTCAAAAAATTGATGATATATACTCACAATTGTGAGAAATAAAGCCAGAATTGCAATATAAACTCATAATTCAGGCTTTCTTTCTCAAAAAATTTATGATATATACTCACAATTATGAGAAATAAAGCCAGAATTGCAATATAAACTCATAATTCAGGCTTTCTTTCTCAAAAAATTGATGATATATACTCACAATTGTGAGAAATAAAGCCAGAATTGCAATATAAACTCATAAGTCAGGCTTTCTTTCTCAAAAAATTTATGATATATACTCACAATTGTGAGAAATAAAGCCAGAATTGCAATATAAACTCATAATTCAGGCTTTCTTTCTCAAAAAATTGATGATATATACTCACAATTGTGAGAAATAAAGCCAGAATTGCAATATAAACTCATAATTCAGGCTTTCTTTCTCAACAATGGATGATATAAACTTCCAATTGTGAGCATTAAAGCCAGAATTGCAATATAAACTCATAATTTAGGCTTTCTTTCTCAAAAATGGATGATATAAACTTACAATTGTGTAGTGCATGGAGCCAATCAGACATGAAATAACTAGTTATATTCCTTAAATGACTTCTCCCCCATGATTAACACCTATGTGCTATGAGCCAGTCCTTTGTTCACTATCCAGCTCATCCCCCCACCATCAAGATAAGACTCCTACCAGAAATGCAGGGAAAGATAGACTTTCCTTATTCAGACATGCAGTCCCACATACAGTTATATAGAAATGTGCACGTATCAATGTGTTACCTTTTCTTATATTGTTGTTTCTGTTATGTATGTCGGCCTCAAACATTAATCCGCAATAGGTGAATTATTGTGCATGCTAAGACTCTCACATTTAGAATCACTCAGTCAAACGAGAAGATACATAGATCATGTTTGGTGTCTATGAGCAGCATTTATTATTCCCTAAATATTAATGTTTGTGGCATCTTAATAACTCCTTGCTTTATATGTATTATTGAACTTTTGAAAGTTTTGTGGCCAAACAACCAATCAGCTTCCACATGCGAAACCCCATTGTGAGAGACAAAGACTTTCAATCTTCCCTCCAAAACTCAGATCAACCGGATTGGACAAGGTCCAACTGTGGGCGTGAACGACCTACAGGTTTATAAACCTCCCCTCATCTCTCTCTCACTCGCTCTTGCCTTCGGGACACAAAGACACGTCACCCGCACCTCCCCCCAGATCCATGGGGGGGGGGGGGGTCTCACTTAGCGGAGGAGATGATGAGGCCTGCAATACTGGAAAGGACTTTCTGAACTGAACACAAACGGAACAATGCACAACAACAACAAGCTTGCAAGTATCCGTCCTTTCTACAAACGTAGATAGCTGCGTTTAAGGCGTTTTATAAAAGAAACGATTTCAGGATGTTCAGAACCGTTTCATTCCTGTCCCTTTGCAAACTCACTTTCTGTCTCTCTCTCTCTCTTACTCTCTCTCTCTCTCTCTCTCTCTCTCTCTCTCTCTCTCTCTTACTCTCTCTCTCTCTCGCGCGTTCTCTGTCTATTTGTGTTTTATGTACGTTTGTCTATGTGCGATCGTTTGTAAGTAGAATAGTTTAATAAACAACCATATATTCACATATAATGATTCTCTGTGCTGAATGCTTACATTACAAAGTCACTTAAACTGTTTCGATCTCATATTGCTACCCTAAGCCCTATTCTGTTCAATTGTTTTAACTCCGTTCTGGTTAGTAAAAACGCGTTGCCGTGACGACGGGCCAACGTCAGAGTAATGGGTATCGCTGAATAATTTGCTGGACAAAGAAACCAGTCGATATCGTTATTACTGTTACTGATCAGAAACTGGAAATTGCGTATATTTAATGACGATTATTATACACGATTTCCTGTGAGTTAAACTACTTTCCCTGACTGAAATGTATGTTTTAAATAACTCATTTCATCCTATTCATTGGTCGTAAGACCTGGTGGAGTTTGCAGTGTATATGTGATGAGAGGAACAGTCTCATACATATACACACATATATTGATCATCTTAAATTCTTTGAGCTAACCAAAATTCTCTACAAATTGTGAGAAATAAAGCCAGAATTGCAATATAAAATCACAATTCAGGCTTTCTTTCTCAAAAATGGATAACTTAAACTCACAATTGTGATAAATAAAGCCAGAATTGCAATATAAACTCACAATTCAGGTTTTCTTTCTCAAAAATGGATAACATAAACTCACAATTGTGAGAAATAAAGCCAGAATTGCAAAATAAACTCACAATTCAGGCTTTCTTTCTCAGAAATGGATGACATATACTCACATTTGTGAGAAATAAAGCCAGAATTGCAATATAAACTCATAATTCAGGCTTTCTTTCACAAAAATGGATAACATAAACTCACAATTGTGAGAAATAAAGCCAGAATTGCAATATAAACTCATAATTCAGGCTTTCTATCTCAAAAATGGATGATATAAACTTACAATTGTGAGCATTAAAGCCAGAATTGCAATATAAACTCATAATTCAGGCTTTCTTTCTCAGAAATTAGTGATATATGCTCACAATTGTGAGAAATAAAGCCAAAATTGCAATATAAACTCATAATTCAGACTTTCTTTCTCAGAAATGGGTGATATATACTCACAATTGTGAGAAATAAAGCCAGAATTGCAATATAAACTCATAATTGAGGCTTTCTTTCTCAAAAATGGATGATATATACTCACAATTGTGAGAAATAAAGCCAAAATTGAAATATAAACTCATAATTCAGGCTTTCTTTCTCAGAAATGGGTGATATATACTCACAATTGTGAGAAATAAAGCCAGAATTGCAATATAAACTCATAATTCAGGCTTTCTTTCTTAGAAATGGATGATATATACTCACAATTGTGAGAAATAAAGCCAGAATTGCAATATGAACTCATAATTCAGGCTTTCTTTCTCACAAATTGGTGATATATACTCACAATTGTGAGAAATAAAGACAGAATTGCAATATAAACTCATAATTCAGACTTTCTTTCTCAAAAATGGATAACATAAACTCACAATTGTGAGAAATAAAGCCAGAATTGCGATATAAACTCATAATTCAGGCTTTCTTTCTCAAAAAATTGATGATATATACTCACAATTGTGAGAAGTAAAGCCAGAATTGCAATATGAACTGATAATTCAGGCTTTCTTTCTCAACAATGGATGATATAAACTTCCAATTGTGAGCATTAAAGCCAGAATTGCAATATAAACTCACAATTCAGGCTTTCTTTCTCAAAAACGGATAACTTAAACTCACAATTGTGAGAAATAAAGCCAGAATTGCAATATAAACTCATAATTCAGGCTTTCTTTCTCAAAAATGGATAACATAAACTCACAATTGTGAGAAATAAACCTAGAATTGCAAAATAAACTCATAATTCAGGCTTTCTTTCTCAGAAATGGATGACATATACTCACATATGTGAGAAATAAAGCCAGAATTGCAATATAAACTCATAATTCAGGCTTTCTTTCACAAAAATGGAAAACATAAACTTACAATTGTGAGAAATAAAGCCAGAATTGCAATATAAACTCATAATTCAGGCTTTCTTTCTCAAAAATTAGTGATATATGCTCACAATTGTGAGAAATAAAGCCAAAATTGCAGTATAAACTCATAATTCAGGCTTTCTTTCTCAAAAATGGGTGATATATACTCACAATTGTGAGCATTAAAGCCAGAATTGCAATATAAACTCATAATTCAGGCTTTCTTTCTCAAAAATGGATGATATAAACTTACAATTGTGAGCATTAAAGCCAGAATTGCAATATAAACTCATAATTCAGGCTTTCTTTCTCAAAAATGGATGATATAAACTTACAATTGTGAGCATTAAAGCCAGAATTGCAATATAAACTAATAATTCAGGCTTTCTTTCTCAAAAATTAGTGATATATGCTCACAATTGTGAGAAATAAAGCCAAAATTGCAGTATAAACTCATAATTCAGGCTTTCTTTCTCAAAAATGGGTGATATATACTCACAATTGTGAGCATTAAAGCCAGAATTGCAATATAAACTCACAATTCAGGCTTTCTTTCTCAAAAATGGATGATATAAACTTACAATTGTGAGTATTAAAGCCAGAATTGCAATATAAACTCATAATTCAGGCTTTCTTTCTCAACAATGGATGATATAAACTTACAATTGTGAGCATTAAAGCCAGAATTGCAATATAAACTAATAATTCAGGCTTTCTTTCTCAAAAATGGATGAAATAAACTTACAATTGTGAGTATTAAAGCCAGAATTGCAATATGAACTCATAATTCAGGCTTTCTTTCACAAAAATGGATAACATAAACTCACAATTGTGAGTTTATAAGCCAGAATTGCAATATAAACTCATAATTCAGGCTTTTTTTCTCAAAAAATTGATGATATATACTCACAATTGTGAGAAATAAAGCCAGAATTGCAATATAAACTCATAAGTCAGGCTTTCTTTCTCAAAAAATGTATGATATATCCTCACAACTGTGAGAAATAAAGCCAGAATTGCAATATAAACTCATAATTCAGGCTTTCTTTCTCAAAAAATTGATGATATATACTCACAATTGTGAGAAATAAAGCCAGAATTGCAATATAAACTCATAATTCAGGCTTTCTTTCTCAAAAAATTTATGATATATACTCACAATTGTGAGAAATAAAGCCAGAATTGCAATATAAACTCATAAGTCAGGCTTTCTTTCTCAAAAAAATTATGATATATACTCACAATTGTGAGAAATAAAGCCAGAATTGCAATATAAACTCATAATTCAGGCTTTCTTTCTCAAAAAATTGATGATATATACTCACAATTGTGAGAAATAAAGCCAGAATTGCAATATAAACTCGTAATTCAGGCTTTCTTTCTCAACAATGGATGATATAAACTTCCAATTGTGAGCATTAAAGCCAGAATTGCAATATAAACTCATAATTTAGGCTTTCTTTCTCAAAAATGGATGATATAAACTTACAATTGTGAGAAATAAAGCCAGAATTGCAATATAAACTCACAATTCAGGTTTTCTTTCTCAAAAATGGATAACATAAACTCACAATTGTGAGAAATAAAGCCAGAATTGCAAAATAAACTCACAATTCAGGCTTTCTTTCTCAGAAATGGATGACATATACTCACATTTGTGAGAAATAAAGCCAGAATTGCAATATAAACTCATAATTCAGGCTTTCTTTCACAAAAATGGATAACATAAACTCACAATTGTGAGAAATAAAGCCAGAATTGCAATATAAACTCATAATTCAGGCTATCTTTCTCAAAAATGGATGATATAAACTTACAATTGTGAGCATTAAAGCCAGAATTGCAATATAAACTCATAATTCAGGCTTTCTTTCTCAGAAATTAGTGATATATGCTCACAATTGTGAGAAATAAAGCCAAAATTGCAATATAAACTCATAATTCAGACTTTCTTTCTCAGAAATGGGTGATATATACTCACAATTGTGAGAAATAAAGCCAGAATTGCAATATAAACTCATAATTGAGGCTTTCTTTCTCAAAAATGGATGATATATACTCACAATTGTGAGAAATAAAGCCAAAATTGCAATATAAACTCATAATTCAGGCTTTCTTTCTCAGAAATCGGTGATATATACTCACAATTGTGAGAAATAAAGCCAGAATTGCAATATAAACTCATAATTCAGGCTTTCCTTATTAGAAATGGCTGATATATACTCACAATTGTGAGAAATAAAGCCAGAATTGCAATATGAACTCATAATTCAGGCTTTCTTTCTCACAAATTGGTGATATATACTCACAATTGTGAGAAATAAAGACAGAATTGCAATATAAACTCATAATTCAGGCTTTCTTTCTCAAAAAATTGATGATATATACTCACAATTGTGAGAAGTAAAGCCAGAATTGCAATATGAACTGATAATTCAGGCTTTCTTTCTCAACAATGGATGATATAAACTTCCAATTGTGAGCATTAAAGCCAGAATTGCAATATAAACTCACAATTCAGGCTTTCTTTCTCAAAAACGGTTAACTTAAACTCACAATTGTGAGAAATAAAGCCAGAATTGCAATATAAACTCATAATTCAGGCTTTCTTTCTCAAAAATGGATAATATAAACTCACAATTGTGAGAAATAAACCTAGAATTGCAAAATAAACTCATAATTCAGGCTTTCTTTCTCAGAAATGGATGACATATACTCACATATGTGAGAAATAAAGCCAGAATTGCAATATAAACTCATAATTCAGGCTTTCTTTCACAAAAATGGAAAACATAAACTTACAATTGTGAGAAATAAAGCCAGAATTGCAAAATAAACTCATAATTCAGGCTTTCTTTCTCAAAAATTAGTGATATATGCTCACAATTGTGAGAAATAAAGCCAAAATTGCAGTATAAACTCATAATTCAGGCTTTCTTTCTCAAAAATGGGTGATATATACTCACCATTGTGAGAAATAAAGCCAGAATTGCAATATAAACTCATAATTGAGGCTTTCTTTCTCAAAAATGGATGATATATACTCACAATTGTGAGAAATAAAGCCAGAATTGCAATATAAACTCATAATTCAGGCTTTCTTTCTCAAAAATGGGTGATATATACTCACAATTGTGAGAAGTAAAGCCAGAATTGCAATATGAACTGATATTTCAGGATTTCTTTCTCAACAATGGATTATATAAACTTCCAATTGTGAGCATTAAAGCCAGAATTGCAATATAAACTCATAATTCAGGCTTTCTTTCTCAAAAATGGATGGTATAAACTTACAATTGTGAGAAATAAAGCCAGAATTGCAATATAAACTCATAATTCAGGTTTCTTTCTCAGAAATGGATGATATATACTCACAATTGTGAGAAATAAAGCCAGAATTGCAATATAAACTCATAATTCAGACTTTCTTTCTCAACAATGGATGATATAAACTTACAATTGTGAGCATTAAAGCCAGAATTGCAATATAAACTCATAATTCAGGCTTTCTTTCTCAACAATGGATGATATAAACTTACAATTGTAAGCATTAAAGCCAGAATTGCAATATAAACTCATAATTCAGGCTTTCTTTCTCAAAAAATTGATGATATATACTCACAATTGTGAAAAATAAAACCAGAATTGCTATATAAACTCACAATTCAGGCTTTCTTTCTCAGAAATGGGTGATATATACTCACAATTGTGAGAAATTAAGCCAGAATTGCAATATAAACTCATAATTCAGGCTTTCTTTCACAAAAATGAATAACATAAACTCACAATTGTGAGAAATAAAGCCGGAATTGCAATATATACTCACAATTCAGGCTTTCTTTCTTAGAAATGGATGATATATACTCACAATTGTGAGAAATAAAGCCAGAATTGCAATATAAACTCATAATTCAGACTTTCTTTCTCAAAAATGGATAACATAAACTCACAATTGTGAGAAATAAAGCCAGAATTGCAATATAAACTCATAATTCAGGCTTTCTTTCTCATAAATGGATGATATATACTCACAATTGTGAGAAATAAAGCCAGAATTGCAATATAAACTCATAATTCAGGCTTTCCTTATTAGAAATGGATGATATATACTCACAATTGTGAGAAATAAAGCCAGAATTGCAATATGAACTCATAATTCAGGCTTTCTTTCTCACAAATTGGTGATATATACTCACAATTGTGAGAAATAAAGACAGAATTGCAATATAAACTCATAATTCAGGCTTTCTTTCTCAAAAAATTGATGATATATACTCACAATTGTGAGAAGTAAAGCCAGAATTGCAATATGAACTGATAATTCAGGCTTTCTTTCTCAACAATGGATGATATAAACTTCCAGGTGTGAGCATTAAAGCCAGAATTGCAATATAAACTCATAATTGAGGCTTTCTTTCTCAAAAATGGATGATATAAACTTACAATTGTGAGCATTAAAGCCAGAATTGCAATATAAACTCATAATTCAGACTTTCTTTCTCAGAAATGGATGCTATATACTCACAATTGTGAGAAATAAAGCCAGAATTGCAATATGAACTGATAATTCAGGCTTTCTTTCTCAACAATGGATGATATAAACTTCCAGTTGTGAGCATTAAAGCCAGAATTGCAATATAAACTCATAATTGAGGCTTTCTTTCTCAAAAATGGATGCTATAAACCTACAATTGTGAGCATTAAAGCCAGAATTGCAATATAAACTCATAATTCAGGCTTTCTTTCTCAAAAATGGATGATATATTCTCACAATTGTGAGAAATGAAGCCAGAATTGCAATATAAACTCATAATTGAGGCCTTCTTTCTCAAAAATGGATGATATAAACTTACAATTGTGAGCATTAAAGCCAGAATTGCAATATAAACTCATAATTCAGGCTTTCTTTCTCAAAAATGGATGATATATTCTCACAATTGTGAGAAATAAAGCCAGAATTGCAATATAAACTCATAATTAAGACTTTCTTTCTCAAAAATGGATGATATAAACTTACAATTGTGAGCATTAAAGCCAGAATTGCAATATAAACTCATAATTCAGGCTTTCTTTCTCAAAAATGGATGAAATAAACTTACAATTGTGAGTTTATAAGCCAGAATTGCAATATAAACTCATAATTCAGGCTTTCTTTCTCAAAAAATTGATGATATATACTCACAATTGTGAGAAATAAAGCCAGAATTGCAATATAAACTCATAATTCAGACTTTCTTTCTCAAAAATGGATAACATAAACTCACAATTGTGAGAAATAAAGCCAGAATTGCAATATAAACTCATAATTAAGACTTTCTTTCTCAAAAATGGATGATATAAACTTACAATTGTGAGCATTAAAGCCAGAATTGCAATATAAACTCATAATTCAGGCTTTCTTTCTCAAAAATTGATGATATAAACTTACAATTGTGAGCATTAAAGCCAGAATTGAAATATAAACTCATAATTCAGGCTTTCTTTCTCAAAAAAATGATATATACTCACAATTGTGAGAAATATAGCCAGAATTGCAATATCAACTCACAATTCAGGCTTTCTTTCTCAGAAATGGGTGATATATACTCACAATTGTGAGAAATTAAGCCAGAATTGCAAAATAAACTCATAATTCAGGCTTTCTTTCTCAGAAGTGGATGATATATACTCACAATTGTGAGAAATAAAGCCAGAATTGCAATATAAACTCATAATTCAGGCTTTCTTTCTCAAAAATGGATGATATAAACTTACAATTGTGAGCATTAAAGCCAGAATTGCAGTATAAACTCATAATTCAGGCTTTCTTACTTTGACAAAAATGGATAACATAAACTCACAATTGTGAGAAATAAAGCCAGAATTGCAATATAAACTCATAATTCAGGCTTTCTTTCTCAGGAATGGATGATATAAACCCGCAATTTTGAGCAATAAAGCCAGAATTGCAAAATTAACTCATAATTCAGGCTTTCTTTCTCAGAAATGGATGATATATACTCACAATTGTGAGAAATAAAGCCAGAATTGCAATATAAACTCATAATTCAGGCTTACTTTGATAAAAATGGATAACATAAACTCACAATTGTGAGAAATAAAGCCAGAATTGCAATATAAACTCATAATTCAGGCTTTCTTTCTCAGAAATGGGTGATATATACTCACAATTGTGAGAAATAAAGCCAGAATTGCAATATAAACTCATAATTGAGGCTTTCTTTCTCAAAAATGGATGATATAAACTTACAATTGTGAGCATTAAAGCCAGAATTGCAATATAAACTCATAATTCAGGCTTTCTTTCTCAAAAATGGATGATATATTCTCACAATTGTGAGAAATAAAGCCAGAATTGCAATATAAACTCATAATTCAGACTTTCTTTCTCAAAAATGGATAACATAAACTCACAATTGTGAGAAATAAAGCCTGAATTGCAATATAAACTCATAATTCAGGCTTTCTTTCTCAAAAAATTGATGATATATACTCACAATTGTGAGAAGTAAAGCCAGAATTGCAATATGAACTGATAATTCAGGCTTTCTTTCTCAAAAATGGATGATATATTCTCACAATTGTGAGAAATAAAGCCAGAATTGCAATATAAACTCATAATTCAGGCTTACTTTGACAAAAATGGATAACATAAACTCACAATTGTGAGAAATAAAGCCAGAATTGCAATATAAACTCATAATTCAGGCTTTCTTTCTCAGAAATGGGTGATATATACTCACAATTGTGAGAAATAAAGCCAGAATTGCAATATAAACTCATAATTCAGGCTTTCTTTCTCAGAAATGGATGATATATACTCACAATTGTGAGAAATAAAGGCAGAATTGCAATATGAACTGATAATTCAGGCTTTCTTTCTCAACAATGGATGATATAAACTTCCAGTTGTGAGCATTAAAGCCAGAATTGCAATATAAACTCATAATTGAGGCTTTCTTTCTCAAGAATGGATGATATAAACTTACAATTGTGAGCATTAAAGCCAGAATTGCAATATAAACTCATAATTCAGGCTTTCTTTCTCAACAATGGATGATATAAACTTCCAGTTGTGAGCATTAAAGCCAGAATTGCAATATAAACTCATAATTGAGGCTTTCTTTCTCAAAAATGGATGATATAAACTTCCAGTTGTGAGCATTAAAGCCAGAATTGCAATATAAACTCATAATTCAGGCTTTCTTTCTCAAAAATGGATGAAATAAACTTACAATTGTGAGTTTATAAGCCAGAATTGCAATATAAACTCAGAATGCAGGCTTTCTTTCTCAAAAAATTGATGATATATACTCACAATTGTGAGAAATAAAGCCAGAATTGCAATATAAACTCATAATTCAGGCTTTCTTTCTCAAAAATGGATGATATAAACTTACAATTGTGAGCATTAAAGCCAGAATTGCAATATAAACTCATAATTCAGGCTTTCTTTCTCAAAAATGGATGATATAAACTTACAATTGTGAGCATTAAAGCCAGAATTGCAATATAAACTAATAATTCAGGCTTTCTTTCTCAAAAATGGATGAAATAAACTTACAATTGTGAGCATTAAAGCCAGAATTGCAATATAAACTCATAATTCAGGCTTTCTTTCTCAAAAATGGATGATATAAACTTACAATTGTGAGCAATAAAGCCAGAATTGCAATATAAACTCATAATTCAGGCTTTCTTTCTCAGAAATGGGTGATATATACTCACAATTGTGAGAAATAAAGCCAGAATTGCAATATAAAATCATAATTGAGGCTTTCTTTCTCCAAAATGGATAACATAAACTCACAATTGTGAGAAATAAAGCCAGAATTGCAATATAAACTCATAATTCAGGCTTTCTTTCTCAGAAATGGATGATATATACTCACAATTGTGAGAAATAAAGCCAGAATTGCAATATGAACTGATAATTCAGGCTTTCTTTCTCAACAATGGATGATATAAACTTCCAGTTGTGAGCATTAAAGCCAGAATTGCAATATAAACTCATAATTGAGGCTTTCTTTCTCAAAAATGGATGATATAAACTTACAATTGTGAGCATTAAAGCCAGAATTGCAATATAAACTCATAATTCAGGCTTTCTTTCTCAAAAATGGATGATATATTCTCACAATTGTGAGAAATAAAGCCAGAATTGCAATATAAACTCATAATTCAGACTTTCTTTCTCAAAAATGGATAACATAAACTCACAATTGTGAGAAATAAAGCCTGAATTGCAATATAAACTCATAATTCAGGCTTTCTTTCTCAAAAAATTGATGATATATACTCACAATTGTGAGAAGTAAAGCCAGAATTGCAATATGAACTGATAATTCAGGCTTTCTTTCTCAAAAATGGATGATATATTCTCACAATTGTGAGAAATAAAGCCAGAATTGCAATATAAACTCATAATTAAGACTTTCTTTCTCAAAAATGGATGATATAAACTTACAATTGTGAGCATTAAAGCCAGAATTGCAATATAAACTCATAATTCAGGCTTTCTTTCTCAAAAATGGATTATATAAACTTACAATTGTGAGCATTAAAGCCAGAATTGCAATATAAACTCATAATTCAGGCTTTCTTTCTCAAAAAAATGATGATATATACTCACAATTGTGAGAAATATAGCCAGAATTGCAATATCAACTCACAATTTAGGCTTTCTTTCTCAGAAGTGGATGATATATACTCACAATTGTGAGAAATTAAGCCAGAATTGCAATATAAACTCATAATTCAGGCTTTCTTTCTCAGAAATGGATGATATAACCTAGCAATTGTGAGCAATAAAGCCAGAATTACAATATAAACTCATAATTTAGGCTTTCTTTCTCAAAAATGGATAACATAAACTCACAATTGTGAGAAATAAAGCCATAATTGCAATATAAACTCATAATTCAGGATTTCTTTCTCAGAAATGGATGATATATGCTCACAATTGTGAGAAATAAAGCCAGAATTGCAATATAAACTCATAATTCAGGCTTTCTTTCTCAGGAATGGATGATATAAACCCGCAATTTTGAGCAATAAAGCCAGAATTGCAAAATTAACTAATAATTCAGGCTTTCTTTCTCAGAAATGGATGATATATACTCACAATTGTGAGAAATAAAGCCAGAATTGCAATATAAACTCATAATTCAGGCTTACTTTGACAAAAATGGATAACATAAACTCACAATTGTGAGAAATAAAGCCAGAATTGCAATATAAACTCATAATTCAGGCTTTCTTTCTCAGAAATGGGTGATATATACTCACAATTGTGAGAAATAAAGCCAGAATTGCAATATAAACTCATAATTCAGGCTTTCTTTCTCAGAAATGGGTGATATATACTCACAATTGTGAGAAATAAAGCCAGAATTGCAATATAAACTCATAATTCAGGCTTTCTTTCTCAGAAATGGATGATATATACTCACAATTGTGAGAAATAAAGGCAGAATTGCAATATGAACTGATAATTCAGGCTTTCTTTCTCAACAATGGATGATATAAACTTCCAGTTGTGAGCATTAAAGCCAGAATTGCAATATAAACTCATAATTGAGGCTTTCTTTCTCAAAAATGGATGATATAAACTTACAATTGTGAGCATTAAAGCCAGAATTGCAATATAAACTCATAATTCAGGCTTTCTTTCTCAACAATGGATGATATAAACTTCCAGTTGTGAGCATTAAAGCCAGAATTGCAATATAAACTCATAATTGAGGCTTTCTTTCTCAAAAATGGATGATATAAACTTCCAGTTGTGAGCATTAAAGCCAGAATTGCAATATTAACTCATAATTCAGGCTTTCTTTCTCAAAAATGGATGAAATAAACTTACAATTGTGAGTTTATAAGCCAGAATTGCAATATAAACTCAGAATGCAGGCTTTCTTTCTCAAAAAAATTGATGATATATACTCACAATTGTGAGAAATAAAGCCAGAATTGCAATATAAACTCATAATTCAGGCTTTCTTTCTCAAAAATGGATGATATAAACTTACAATTGTGAGCATTAAAGCCAGAATTGCAATATAAACTCATAATTCAGGCTTTCTTTCTCAAAAATGGATGATATAAACTTACAATTGTGAGCATTAAAGCCAGAATTGCAATATAAACTAATAATTCAGGCTTTCTTTATCAAAAATGGATGATATAAACTTACAATTGTGAGCAATAAAGCCAGAATTGCAATATGAACTCATAATTCAGACTTTCTTTCTCAAAAATGGATAACATAAACTCACAATTGTGAGAAATAAAGCCAGAATTGCAATATAAACTCATAATTCAGGTGTCTTTCTCAGAAATGGATGATATATACTCACAATTGTGAGAAATAAAGCCAGAATTGCAATATAAACTCATAATTCAGACTTTCTTTCTCAACAATGGATGATATAAACTTACAATTGTGAGCATTAAAGCCAGAATTGCAATATAAACTCATAATTCAGGCTTTCTTTCTCAACAATGGATGATATTAACTTACAATTGTAAGCATTAAAGCCAGAATTGCAACATAAACTCATAATTCAGGCTTTCTTTCTCAAAAAATTGATGATATATACTCACAATTGTGAAAAATAAAACCAGAATTGCTATATAAACTCACAATTCAGGCTTTCTTTCTCAGAAATGGGTGATATATACTCACAATTGTGAGAAATTAAGCCAGAATTGCAATATAAACTCATAATTCAGGCTTTCTTTCACAAAAATGGGTGATATATACTCACAATTGTGAGAAATTAAGCCAGAATTGCAAAATAAACTCATAATTCAGGCTTTGTTTCTCAGAAGTGGATGATATATACTCACAATTGTGAGAAATAAAGCCAGAATTGCAATATAAACTCATAATTCAGACTTTCTTTCTCAGAAATGGGTGATATATACTCACAATTGTGAGAAATAAAGCCAGAATTGCAATATAAACTCATAATTCAGGCTTTCTTTCTCAGAAATGGATGATATAACCTAGCAATTGTGAGCAATAAAGCCAGAATTACAATATAAACTCATAATTTAGGCTTTCTTTCTCAAAATTGGATAACATAAACTCACAATTGTGAGAAATAAAGCCATAATTGCAATATAAACTCATAATTCAGGCTTTCTTTCTCAAAAATGGATAACATAAACTCACAATTGTGAGAAATAAAGCCTGAATTGCAATATAAACTCATAATTCAGGCTTTCTTTCTCAAAAAATTGATGATATATACTCACAATTGTGAGAAGTAAAGCCAGAATTGCAATATGAACTGATAATTCAGGCTTTCTTTCTCAAAAATGGATGATATATTCTCACAATTGTGAGAAATAAAGCCAGAATTGCAATATAAACTCATAATTAAGACTTTCTTTCTCAAAAATGGATGATATAAACTTACAATTGTGAGCATTAAAGCCAGAATTGCAATATAAACTCATAATTCAGGCTTTCTTTCTCAAAAATGGATTATATAAACTTACAATTGTGAGCATTAAAGCCAGAATTGCAATATAAACTCATAATTCAGGCTTTCTTTCTCAAAAAAATGATGATATATACTCACAATTGTGAGAAATATAGCCAGAATTGCAATATCAACTCACAATTTAGGCTTTCTTTCTCAGAAGTGGATGATATATACTCACAATTGTGAGAAATTAAGCCAGAATTGCAATATAAACTCATAATTCAGGCTTTCTTTCTCAGAAATGGATGATATAACCTAGCAATTGTGAGCAATAAAGCCAGAATTACAATATAAACTCATAATTTAGGCTTTCTTTCTCAAAAATGGATGACATATACTCACATATGTGAGAAATAAAGCCAGAATTGCAATATAAACTCATAATTCAGGCTTTCTTTCACAAAAATGGAAAACATAAACTTACAATTGTGAGAAATAAAGCCAGAATTGCAATATAAACTCATAATTCAGGCTTTCTTTCTCAAAAATTAGTGATATATGCTCACAATTGTGAGAAATAAAGCCAAAATTGCAGTATAAACTCATAATTCAGGCTTTCTTTCTCAAAAATGGGTGATATATACTCACAATTGTGAGAAATAAAGCCAGAATTGCAATATAAACTCATAATTGAGGCTTTCTTTCTCAAAAATGGATGATATATACTCACAATTGTGAGAAATAAAGCCAGAATTGCAATATAAACTCATAATTCAGGCTTTCTTTCTCAAAAA
This sequence comes from Garra rufa, assembly GCF_049309525.1. Taxonomy (NCBI): domain Eukaryota; kingdom Metazoa; phylum Chordata; class Actinopteri; order Cypriniformes; family Cyprinidae; genus Garra; species Garra rufa. The sequence continues at coordinate 12,488,354 of NW_027394276.1, forward strand.
ATTGATGATATATACTCACAATTGTGAGAAGTAAAGCCAGAATTGCAATATGAACTGATAATTCAGGATTTCTTTCTCAACAATGGATTATATAAACTTCCAATTGTGAGCATTAAAGCCAGAATTGCAATATAAACTCATAATTCAGGCTTTCTTTCTCAAAAATGGATGATATAAACTTACAATTGTGAGTATTAAAGCCAGAATTGCAATATAAACTCATAATTCAGGCTTTCTTTCTCAACAATGGATGATATAAACTTCCAATTGTGAGCATTAAAGCCAGAATTGCAATATAAACTCATAATTCAGGCTTTCTTTCTCAAAAATGGATGATATAAACTTACAATTGTGAGCATTAAAGCCAGAATTGCAATATAAACTCATAATTCAGGCTTTCTTTCTCAGGAATGGATGATATAAACCCGCAATTGTGAGCAATAAAGCCAGAATTGCAAAATTAACTAATAATTCAGGCTTTCTGTCACGGTGCACACATCAATCGTCTTCTCATGTCTTGTGATCTGTGGGTTTGTCATGTGATCGTGTGCTCACTCAGCTGAGCTGCCAATCAGTCCGGCACAGGTGTTCATCATTACCTTCAGCCCATAAATACTCACCTCATTCTCTCTTTCCCCGTCCGATAGTTCTACTGGATGTTTGCAGTGTTGGTTTGTCTTCGTGTGCGTCGATCATCTTGTGGATTGTTCCTGTCTGAGTTCGTCTTGTCTTCGTTGGATCTGCACTCTGGATATCACCACCACGGGACTCACGCCACCACACTGTCTGCCATCTCACCCCTGCCTCACCCAGCCGGGAGACCCATCATTCACGGACTGTGTTCACTATCTGCCTTAATAAATATTCATTCACCTGCTATTGCTTCCACTCTCTCATTTCAGTACGTTACAGTTTCTTTCTCAGAAATGGATGATATATACTCACAATTGTGAGAAATAAAGCCAGAATTGCAATATAAACTCATAATTCAGGCTTACTTTGACAAAAATGGATAACATAAACTCACAATTGTGAGAAATAAAGCCAGAATTGCAATATAAACTCATAATTCAGGCTTTCTTTCTCAAAAAATTGATGATATATACTCACAATTGTGAGAAGTAAAGCCAGAATTGCAATATGAACTGATAATTCAGGATTTCTTTCTCAACAATGGATTATATAAACTTCCAATTGTGAGCATTAAAGCCAGAATTGCAATATAAACTCATAATTCAGGCTTTCTTTCTCAAAAATGGATGATATAAACTTACAATTGTGAGTATTAAAGCCAGAATTGCAATATAAACTCATAATTCAGGCTTTCTTTCTCAACAATGGATGATATAAACTTCCAATTGTGAGCATTAAAGCCAGAATTGCAATATAAACTCATAATTCAGGCTTTCTTTCTCAAAAATGGATGATATAAACTTACAATTGTGAGCATTAAAGCCAGAATTGCAATATAAACTCATAATTCAGGCTTTCTTTCTCAGGAATGGATGATATAAACCCGCAATTGTGAGCAATAAAGCCAGAATTGCAAAATTAACTAATAATTCAGGCTTTCTTTCTCAGAAATGGATGATATATACTCACAATTGTGAGAAATAAAGCCAGAATTGCAATATAAACTCATAATTCAGGCTTACTTTGACAAAAATGGATAACATAAACTCACAATTGTGAGAAATAAAGCCAGAATTGCAATATAAACTCATAATTCAGGCTTTCTTTCTCAGAAATGGGTGATATATACTCACAATTGTGAGAAATAAAGCCAGAATTGCAATATAAACTCATAATTCAGGCTTTCTTTCTCAGAAATGGGTGATATATACTCACAATTGTGAGAAATAAAGCCAGAATTGCAATATAAACTCATAATTCAGGCTTTCTTTCTCAGAAATGGATGATATATACTCACAATTGTGAGAAATAAAGGCAGAATTGCAATATGAACTGATAATTCAGGCTTTCTTTCTCAACAATGGATGATATAAACTTCCAGTTGTGAGCATTAAAGCCAGAATTGCAATATAAACTCATAATTGAGGCTTTCTTTCTCAAAAATGGATGATATAAACTTACAATTGTGAGCATTAAAGCCAGAATTGCAATATAAACTCATAATTCAGGCTTTCTTTCTCAACAATGGATGATATAAACTTCCAGTTGTGAGCATTAAAGCCAGAATTGCAATATAAACTCATAATTGAGGCTTTCTTTCTCAAAAATGGATGATATAAACTTCCAGTTGTGAGCATTAAAGCCAGAATTGCAATATAAACTCATAATTCAGGCTTTCTTTCTCAAAAATGGATGAAATAAACTTACAATTGTGAGTTTATAAGCCAGAATTGCAATATAAACTCAGAATGCAGGCTTTCTTTCTCAAAAAATTGATGATATATACTCACAATTGTGAGAAATAAAGCCAGAATTGCAATATAAACTCATAATTCAGGCTTTCTTTCTCAAAAATGGATGATATAAACTTACAATTGTGAGCATTAAAGCCAGAATTGCAATATAAACTCATAATTCAGGCTTTCTTTCTCAAAAATGGATGATATAAACTTACAATTGTGAGCATTAAAGCCAGAATTGCAATATAAACTAATAATTCAGGCTTTCTTTCTCAAAAATGGATGAAATAAACTTACAATTGTGAGCATTAAAGCCAGAATTGCAATATAAACTCATAATTCAGGCTTTCTTTCTCAAAAATGGATGATATAAACTTACAATTGTGAGCAATAAAGCCAGAATTGCAATATGAACTCATAATTCAGACTTTCTTTCTCAAAAATGGATGATATAAACTTACAATTGTGAGAAATAAAGCCTGAATTGCAATATAAACTCATAATTCAGGCTTTCTTTCTCAAAAAATTGATGATATATACTCACAATTGTGAGAAATTAAGCCAGAATTGCAATATAAACTCATAATTCAGGCTTTCTTTCACAAAAATGGATAACATAAACTCACAATTGTGAGAAATAAAGCCAGAATTGCAATATAAACTCATAATTCAGGCTTTCTTTCTCAAAAATGGATGATATAAACTTACAATTGTGAGCATTAAAGCCAGAATTGCAATAAAAACTCATAATTCAGGCTTTCTTTCTCAAAAATGGATGATATATTCTCACAGTTGTGAGAAATAAAGCCAGAATTGCAATATAATCTCATAATTAAGACTTTCTTTCTCAAAAATGGATGATATAAACTTACAATTGTGAGCATTAAAGCCAGAATTGCAATATAAACTCATAATTTAGGCTTTCTTTCTCAAAAATGGATGATATAAACTTACAATTGTGAGAAATAAAGCCAGAATTGCAATATAAAATCACAATTCAGGCTTTCTTTCTCAAAAATGGATAACTTAAACTCACAATTGTGATAAATAAAGCCAGAATTGCAATATAAACTCACAATTCAGGTTTTCTTTCTCAAAAATGGATAACATAAACTCACAATTGTGAGAAATAAAGCCAGAATTGCAAAATAAACTCACAATTCAGGCTTTCTTTCTCAGAAATGGATGACATATACTCACATTTGTGAGAAATAAAGCCAGAATTGCAATATAAACTCATAATTCAGGCTTTCTTTCACAAAAATGGATAACATAAACTCACAATTGTGAGAAATAAAGCCAGAATTGCAATATAAACTCATAATTCAGGCTTTCTTTCTCAAAAATGGATGATATAAACTTACAATTGTGAGCATTAAAGCCAGAATTGCAATATAAACTCATAATTCAGGCTTTCTTTCTCAGAAATTAGTGATATATGCTCACAATTGTGAGAAATAAAGCCAAAATTGCAATATAAACTCATAATTCAGACTTTCTTTCTCAGAAATGGGTGATATATACTCACAATTGTGAGAAATAAAGCCAGAATTGCAATATAAACTCATAATTGAGGCTTTCTTTCTCAAAAATGGATGATATATACTCACAATTGTGAGAAATAAAGCCAAAATTGCAATATAAACTCATAATTCAGGCTTTCTTTCTCAGAAATGGGTGATATATACTCACAATTGTGAGAAATAAAGCCAGAATTGCAATATAAACTCATAATTCAGGCTTTCTTTCTTAGAAATGGATGATATATACTCACAATTGTGAGAAATAAAGCCAGAATTGCAATATGAACTCATAATTCAGGCTTTCTTTCTCACAAATTGGTGATATATACTCACAATTGTGAGAAATAAAGACAGAATTGCAATATAAACTCATAATTCAGACTTTCTTTCTCAAAAATGGATAACATAAACTCACAATTGTGAGAAATAAAGCCAGAATTGCGATATAAACTCATAATTCAGGCTTTCTTTCTCAAAAAATTGATGATATATACTCACAATTGTGAGAAGTAAAGCCAGAATTGCAATATGAACTCACAATTCAGGCTTTCTTTCTCAACAATGGATGATATAAACTTCCAATTGTGAGCATTAAAGCCAGAATTGCAATATAAACTCACAATTCAGGCTTTCTTTCTCAAAAACGGATAACTTAAACTCACAATTGTGAGAAATAAAGCCAGAATTGCAATATAAACTCATAATTCAGGCTTTCTTTCTCAAAAATGGATAACATAAACTCACAATTGTGAGAAATAAACCTAGAATTGCAAAATAAACTCATAATTCAGGCTTTCTTTCTCAGAAATGGATGACATATACTCACATATGTGAGAAATAAAGCCAGAATTGCAATATAAACTCATAATTCAGGCTTTCTTTCACAAAAATGGAAAACATAAACTTACAATTGTGAGAAATAAAGCCAGAATTGCAATATAAACTCATAATTCAGGCTTTCTTTCTCAAAAATTAGTGATATATGCTCACAATTGTGAGAAATAAAGCCAAAATTGCAGTATAAACTCATAATTCAGGCTTTCTTTCTCAAAAATGGGTGATATATACTCACAATTGTGAGAAATAAAGCCAGAATTGCAATATAAACTCATAATTGAGGCTTTCTTTCTCAAAAATGGATGATATATACTCACAATTGTGAGAAATAAAGCCAGAATTGCAATATAAACTCATAATTCAGGCTTTCTTTCTCAAAAAATTGATGATATATACTCACAATTGTGAGAAGTAAAGCCAGAATTGCAATATGAACTGATAATTCAGGATTTCTTTCTCAACAATGGATTATATAAACTTCCAATTGTGAGCATTAAAGCCAGAATTGCAATATAAACTCATAATTCAGGCTTTCTTTCTCAAAAATGGATGATATAAACTTACAATTGTGAGTATTAAAGCCAGAATTGCAATATAAACTCATAATTCAGGCTTTCTTTCTCAACAATGGATGATATAAACTTCCAATTGTGAGCATTAAAGCCAGAATTGCAATATAAACTCATAATTCAGGCTTTCTTTCTCAACAATGGATGATATAAACTTCCAGTTGTGAGCATTGTTAATGAAATATGCAATTTTCCTGTTGCAAGTATGTCCTTTTCTTCTATATAACACTTGTATTGTGTTAGCTTTATTAAGAAAGACACCACACATTTGTATTGTATACGTTTTATTGAGAGTTGTTTATTAAGAAAGACACCACACATTTGTATTGTATACGTTTTATTGAGAGTTGTTTATTAAGAAAGACACCACACATTTGTATTGTATACGTTTTATTGAAAGTAGTTTATTAAGAAAGACACGACACATTTGTATTGTATACGTTTTATTGAAAGTAGTTTATTAAGTAAAACACCATACTTGTTGTTTTAAAGCATTTATTAAGAAAAGGTTTATAACATGTACTAGCAAGAACATAGATAGGAAACAAACATGTATTAGAAAGAGCTTTGCTAAAAAGAATGACCAAGAGGAATTCAAATGTTACCGTCGAGTGTTCTGTAGTAGACAGGCGTAGAGTGAAGCAGAGGAGAAGAATCCGGAGAAGAAAGAATGCGAAGATGCAGAGAGGTTATATAGGTACTTTCTTAGGGGATTTCCAAAAAGGACATTGGAATGCACCTGCTGGGTATAAAAGACTGAAGTACGAAGAGGGCATCAGATGCTGGTTCTGCAACAGCTTCTCCGGTGCCAGACGACCTGACAAGACGACCTGCCATGACGACCTGCCATTGAAGCCTTCGAACGACTAAGATAGCAATTTATTTTCTTTTATATTTCTTTATTTTATATAGTAGTATTTGTATGTAAAATATATAACCTATAGACAATAAAATTATACTTTATTATAACCAAGAAGCCTGCCTGCCAAAAGACTCTGATTGATAGACTTGAACTGAACAGACCACGGAGGAGTCTTCTGAAGCCTATGGTGTGAGTATGAAAATTACTTATACGATAGGGCAGATTCGACTATCTTTACCTAACCTGAGAATAAACAAAATAAGGTAGAAGGTGTAGGAAATTGAGCACCGCAAAACATGGCGCCCAACGTGTTGGGGGGGCATATTGACCATTGATTTCTGGCCAGGATCAATGATCACTTGCTCAACTCAGCTAATACGATTTAGGCACGAAAATATAGAGTTTAATAGGTAGGGAAAACCTATAGGAAACTCGAAAACTAAAAATAATTCTAAACGAGTTATTTATACGACCCAGAAAGGGTTGTGTGCGCGCACAAAACTAAAAATCTCTGAAGGGAAAGCGCTTCCTGAGATTAGCTAAGTTTTTGTGAAACTTAGAAGGGGCTATAAAACTGTCAAGTGGGGGACGCTCCACTAAATGATGGTGAAGCCCCGAAACATACAAGTATGTAGGACGAAAGATTCTTAAATACGTGTATGTTAGAGTAGTGCCGTAAAAGAAGAGAATGTTGGTTTAAAGAAGAAAAAACGATTTGGGATAATTTGGTAACCATCCAGAGACATTAAAAACTATAAAGTTTAAGAAAAATGAGATAGTGATTCTCAGTTTTAATTATATTGAATTTTTATTCAATAGGAAATAACATAGTAATAATAGAGTATAATACAGTGCTAAGAAAGCAGGTAAAAATGGAGAGTAGTAAAAAAGAGGATAAGGAAACAATTAGCTTAAAACCTGAAGAAGGAAATCTTTCAGGAAAACAAGAGGATGAGAATAGTAATAGAGAGAGCTTAATAATGCCAGAGCCAGGATCGGCAATTAGACTGAATAAACAGGGATTAAAAATTGGCAAAATTGAATTTATAATGTATGATGGTTTAATAGAAGAAACTAGAGGAGGAATTGTGGTTATTGAAAAAGAACCCGTACAGATAAGTGCCGTTTCTAGACTGCTAGAAGAACAGGCGTAAAGAGAGATAGAAAATACACAAAAATAGTTAGGTATGCAGAGTCCAGGATCCTTTAGAATTACGACTGGATCGCCTTACTGGAATTTTGTAGTGCATGCCGTAATGACAGACTGCATGGCGAAGTTGCGTACTATAAAATACTCAAAATTAAAAGATAAAACAATAATGTAGTCCTTGATTGAAATTGCAATCAGTAGAGAGGTTAAAATAATACATTTAACCTTAATAAGGATAGGACAGTTTAGACATTTTGGAATAGCAGTGATAAAGGAATGCTAACTAGAAAAAATAAGTAGACTAGAAAGGCATTGGATAAAATAAGCCTGTTAATGAACAACAAGAATAGAGAAAATTAAAAACAAACTTACAATGAGAGAAAGGGAGCAATAAAAACCCCTGAACGGCAGTTTCTGCCACAGAGAGATAGAAGGGAGCTCCGAAAAACCAGTAAGAAATAGAAATTAAAGTAACTAAGTATAAAGATTCCACTAGTAATAAGAAAGGAAGAGATTTAAGAGGAAAATGAGTTAGGAAGATTGTTCCTGAAAATAATTTAACTTACAGGCAAATGCGAACAGCAAGCCAGTCACCTTTTGCCACTAAGATAAGCGAGGTAAAATGAATGGTCAAAAATAGGAAAACAAATTATATGCCAAAAGGGTTTGAAATTAACAGAAAATAGTTAGAGAGATAAAAAGGTTAAACGCAGAACTAAGGCAAATAAAGAGGGAGTTGAATACTGTGCGGGGTCGGCAGGCTATAGCAAAACTAGAAATCGGAATGTGGGAGACTCCAGCGAAGCGATTAGAATTTACAACTCCAACACAGAGTAGAGAGGAGCAAAATGATATACAGGCAAAGTTATTAGAACTTCAGTTAACGGAGGCAGTTAGAAAGCAAATAGGATCTAAAAAGGCAGGAGAAAATCATAATGCTTATACAGATCGGATTATAAAAGCGGCAGAGAATGCAAATTTAGGTTGCGGAGCTATAACTCGCTTTAGTCCATACATGTACAGGTCATGCAATTTCAGCAACAGTTATAGAGAGGGTGAGGAATTTAACCGTGACAGAGGACAAATATACGCAATGGAAGGAAATGTTAATAAACGCGTCCAAAGATCAAGTTCCAGAGTTAAGTGTATGGTTATCGATAGAAGAAGAGATACCTATGACAGATAAAGTAAGGTTATTAAGAGATGTAGGATGAAATATTCCAGGCGGATATAAGTTAATAGCAATTTTAGAATACTGTAGCTAAAAAATAAATAGAGGAGAGACTAGCTAATTTGATCTGAGTTATCACCATGTAAGAATAGTGAAAAGAAGAATCCCAAAATATGCTTAGGCAAAAACAACAAAAAGTTAATCTGTTGAAAAAGCAGAATACAAAAGTGAGTGAAGGGAAAACATATACACATTACTGTAATACTCATTTTCAAATTAGACAGAGAGGGGAAAAAAAAAAAACAGAGGTACTAGAGAAAAAAAAAACAGAGTATGAAAATCAGGGAGAAAAATAATACAAGAATAGGAAAAAATGACATAGGAAGTAATCCTGGAAAATCAAATTATATTTCAGAAGATAGATGAAGAAAAATGACTCCAGAAGAAAGAAGCCGTGTGATTCAAAAGTGTAAAACAGAAGAATCAAATTTAATGTGTGTTCAGGCATCTTAGACAGAACTATTTAAAAAATAATAATAATAATAATTTTGATAAAGACAATAGTCTAAAAAGATATGCAGTCAAATGTAGGGAATGAAACAGGAGTAATAGAGAAAAAACAAAAAGTACCACAATGAAGGACATTTGGTCTGTAAAAACGGAACATTTGTGACTAGAGAGTAATAGCATATGAAGAACATTTATTTGTTGATTTAGAAGGAGAGTATTTTTGGATACAGGAGCAGATGTGACCACTATAACAGAGCCAATACAATTTACAGATAGTATTTTAATTCAAGCTTATAATAGAAATATAGAAAAGAAACAAATAGGAGATAAATTCGGCATTAAGATGTTAAAGGGTATAGAAAACTTAGTAGCTGCTAGAGATCTAAAAAAAAGGTCCTGAGATTAAAAAAAAAAAAAATGTAGATATCGAACACGAATTAAATAGAATATGAAACAAAATGATAGGATCAGAAGAAGCGAAAAATGAATTAATACAATTCATGGGAAAAGCTCCGTATAGGAAATATAAAAATGAGTGTGGAAAAGTAAGTGATAAATAGGCGCATGAAATAATAGATGGAATACATAAGCCTCAAAGGCAATATCCAATAAATTAAAATGGCCAAAGAAGAATTAAATCAAACAATAGAAGAGCTAGTAGAACAGGGAGTTCTTAAAGAAGTTAAGTCTGCGATAAAAAATAGTCCCATACAATTAGTACCAAAACTAGACAAAACGTACTAGTTACAGATCGTAAAGCATTGAACAGAGTAATGAAACCAGATAGACGTTATGTAAGTAATGCTAGAGACACAGTTAAAAGGTTATAAATGGAAGATTTCTAACTAAAGCTAGATTTAGCGAATGGCTTTTGGTCTATTCCATTAACAGAAAAGAATCAAAAAAAAAAAAACTGCTTTTACTTTAAGTAATACACATTATGTTTTTAAACAATTGCAACAAACTTAGTAATATGTAAACCGTAATGAAGTTACTAAACTATTCATAAGGAAATACTAAAGCAATTAGAGATTTATGGTGGTGATATATTAATCATTGATAACAATGGAAAAACTTGTAAAAACTGTAAAGAAAGTGGTGAATCGCCAAGCGGAGGCAGGATTGAAACCGAACATTAAGAAAGTAATGACAGATAAGGGTGAATTTTTAGGATTTTGGATATCAGCAGAGAATAGAGAAATTACACAAAGAATAAAAAAGTGAAGTACAAATCTAAAAACTTTAGAAAGGGTTAAAAAAGTACAACAAATGATGGGACTTTAAAATTATGTAAGGGATATAGTTCTTAAGCTTAGTAAAAAGCTTAACCAATATGCTACAATGAAAGGTAGTAAATTAGGTTGGGCTGAAAAAGCAGAGAAAATGCTACAAGACTTAAAAGACACAATTCTAAGTTTAGGTCAAAGGAGAAAGGATGAAATTATAAGAAGGCTTAAAAGGTAAATTTAGATTGCGATTTAACTGGTTATTATTTAATAACAAAAAAAATGAAAGTATTAATTACAAATACTAATTTGTAAAAGATGTGAAAGCTGGAAAAATCCAGAGAAAAAATTTTTTACCTATCAAGAAGAAACTAGCAGCAATTAGTAAGAGATATGCAGAATGTTAAGATCTAGCACAAGGACAGAAGATATTAATTAACATAGATGAAGCAATAACGGGACATTTAATGAAAAATAAAAGATCCGAAAGCACAGAATTTGAGATGACAGTGATTGGTTAGGTTCAAACTATAAAATAAAATAGAGGTAGAGAAAAATGTCAGAAAATGAAAGTAAACGTGTTTAAAGGAATAACAGTGTACACAGATAGGTCAAAAACTCTCGTGGACGCTAATATAGCTCATTGGACATTTATCATACAAGTAAAGAAAGGAGAAGAGTTAAGAGACGAGAGCTGTGTCCTCGGAATAACTCAAATTGCAGAGGTAATAGCTTTATTAAAAGCTTGTGTAAGATTAAAATAAGCTAATAAAAGCTTAGGTTATTCTTATAAAAGATAGCAAATATGTTAAAACAAGAATAAATGAGAACGTAGACATATAGGGAAAATTTAGTGGAAAACCTGTTGAACATAGTGAACTAGAAGGAAATTTATGATCTAATAAGAGAGTTAGATCCGATAGTTATTCATCAAACTATACATTCCTTAGATGACACAGAAGTAGCTCAAGGAAACTGCGAGGTAGACATGTTAGCAAAATTAAGAAGAATAATTGTAGTCAGAGAAAACAAGAATAACACTGTTTAGAAAATACATATACATGAAAAATACATGAAAAATCCCAGTATAAACCTAAATAGGCAAAGTTTTATCTGACAATTATATAACTATTGCCAATTAGAAGAAAAATATAGACAAATAGGACTAAAATGTAAAAATTGTATGCAAAAAAGATACAATGAAGCTATAAGAAATGACTATGGTAAAATTACACCAGAAAGAGTTAGTCAAGAATGGTCATTAGATATAGCTGGACCTTTAAATCCTAAATCAAGGTCAGGAAATAAATTCATGCTGATAGCAGTAGATGAATTTTCAAGTCGGATTTGGGCAAAATCCTTAAAAGAGGCATCTGCAAATGTGATTATAAGAGTATTAGAAGAATAGACAACTAGTTGGTTTAGACCTCAACCGTGTAAATGTAATTACGCTACTTAGTTCATTCAAAGGGAGTAAGAAGATTGACTTTCAGAGAAACATATAGTTGTATATAAAGCTTTATGCTGTACTCCTGAATTAAATGAAATGGCAGTATGCAAGTGAAGTATATAATTATACTTATTATAGATCAAATCAAAATTATGTGAGATAGAATGAATATATGGACGAAGCCTTGTATTACAGTGACTTAGAAAATCAAAGAAAGAAAAACAATAAAATGTCAAGTTAGAGATAATGTCTAATAATAATAATAAAGTTAGACAATAAGAAGTCAGCTTATCCTTTTTAGAAGTTTAACACTAAAAATGGATAAGATAGTGAGAAGAGTAGGATAGCAATCAAACAATAGAGCCATCTGAAACTGGATTTTGGAGTAAAAGAAATGTAATTTTAACAAAGTAAATTCTTGGAAAAGAAATCCAAGAGAAAGAAAAATAACCCTATTCCTAGAGTGCAATGTAAATGCAGTGAAATGCATAAAAAGAAACAGAGCAGCTTTACTTTAGTGTACAAATGTGAAAGACAGAAATTAGTAAGTTAAGGAAGCAATAATAATATGTCTCTGGATGGACCAAAGTGAAGAGAAACTATGTTTAGTGAAAAATGAAGAATAGAATTCAACACTAAACTAGAGTCTGAGTAAATGGCAGAGCAAGAAAAAGAGGCAATGAGTGAACAACGAATATTTACTGGCAGTGGTCTGGTCGTCTGGCACCGTAAGTATACAATTCATCAATTAAATAATGAATTGGAAATAACCCCCAAAGAAGGGGAACAAATAATAGAATGTTTTGAGTGTTGATCAGACTTTTAGAAGGGGAAGAAAGCCCAGTCAATAGAGAAAAGTCTTCTAACACACAAAACAACTTCAGAGTTGAAGATTCAGATCCAGAAGCAAGTGCTGGAATGTGAGGAAACGAATGATTAACGACTAAGGGAGATTCCAGAGCACTCCATTTTCTGTTGTATGATACAAGATAACGGGAACTGAAACAAAATGGACGAGCAGAGGGAAATATAGCAGAATAGTGTGAAAATGGAAAAAGGTCTGCTTAAAAAAACCAAACTTTGTAGTAACAATGATAACTATAGCTATACTTATAGTATTTTGGAATTTGGCAAAAAGCAGAACAAATTTGACTGTAATGGATCAAGATACAGGGATAAGGTACCACTTACCCAGACTATGAAATTGACAACCTTAGTGATAAACAAAGAAATTCACTTGAAAAGTCAGAAAAAGAAGGGGTTAACATAGAACATCATAAAATGTTACCCTTAGATGAATAACAGCAAGAAAAGATAAATGAAAAACATTAGAGTGTAAAGAGTTGTTTACAAACGAAAATATATACATTATATGAAAGTTTGCAAAAGTTAAGAAATCCATGTCCCGGTCTAGGAGGGTATGGTGAATCCATTAGGGAAGTTAAAATAGCTCTAGGACAAGTTAAGCATTTTAAAAGAGAAAAGAACCTTTTATCAAATCAGTATTATAATAGATAAATACTGGTAAGAGTGCCCTGACAATAGTTTTAATAAATGAACCAAGACTAGATATTGATTGGAAATTACATGGGATGTAGCATTTTAAAGTACTAGAAATATTAAATAAGAAATTTAAAAACCAAGCTTGCACGGTCAGAGAGATATATTAGATCAGCTGTATATGGGCAGGGCAGTGCAGAGGTAATGAGAGTTATAGTCACAGAGCAGGAATAAGGGCAAAAGTCAAAGGCAGTTATTGGATAATATTCTCAGATGGAGATGGAGTTAAAAGTCAAGGAGTAAAAATTTAAACAATGTTAAAGCAACCACTGTTGTGGAGAAATCTGATAATGAAGAATAACACGATGACTGATCAGATGATAATACAGTTTAGGCTGTTTGATTTGCTGCAAGAAGTAGCAATGAGTGAGTATGGAAAGATAATTCCAATTAAAATTAAGGATCCAATAAAATGATCCACAGTAGGAAATTATCGAGCTAGAGTACAGTATGATAACAAGAAGTTAGGGAAGGAATATCCAATACCTATAGTTTGAATAAGAGTTGAGAACGATAAACAAATAAATACATGGGTAATTCCTGAAGAGATTCCAGAATCCTATAGGAAAGAAGATGAGCCAAATATGGCTTCTAAATTGATAAGAAGTTTCAGAGGTGATTTGGACATAACAAAGGATTAGTTCATCTGAAACTCTTTTGGATGGTGAGATATTGTTATGATATAAAAGAAACTGGAATTGTGTGATGGGCAAACAAAAGATAGTAACAGAAATAATATGAATCAGGGAATTAGTAGGTTGCTATCCAAGACCATTAACACTGATAAGGCGATATATGCAGATGCTAGCCCACATTTCATATATTTCATAGTGGCTAAAAAACATTATTTTAAAGAAAGTAGTAACCCAGAGAAAACTAAAGGTACAGAAGGGGAATTGAAGAGAGTAAGGTCTCTAAAAATAAAAAATACAAATACGAAGAAAAAGGAACTTTTTTATTTCTGAGGAATGTCAAAAAGTACCTTTAGAAATTTGAAGTGGATCATGAGTAATTTTCATGTGATATTAATCACAATAATTGGACTGTTGGTTTTAATCATTTTGGAGAAAACTGATAAGAATGATTTGTTTCAGAATCTGAAGGATAATGAAAAAGTGTAAAAAGGGTGTAAAATAACCCCGACACTAATTTACATTCAACTATTCATGCACCTGATAAAGTGGGTGTTGTCAAACCTAGATCCTATAAGACCTCATACGTCTAGTAACATAAAGGCAGAACACTTCAAGACTTAAGGACACACCAAGACTTAATTTGCCAACACGAAGAGAATATATGGCACATAGCAGAATGATGACTGCAGAGTCTGTCTTTGAACGACTTGATCATTTCGACCAAATGGTAATTATATATTTATTCTGTCTAAGAAAGAATAATGCTGTTCATTAGCAACAACTGAACATTGTAACTAAGAATAAAAGAAATAAGTAAAGTATGTATAGCGATACTTTGAATTGTAATATATTTTATAGGAGTTTAAAAAAAACCGCAAGGTCAACTGTTGTAACGAAATCCGAACTACTGTATTGCTGTTAGAGAAGATGAATGCATGTGTTATCATCAGATGTTATTCATTCAGAAGACTAGATTTGTTATGGGAGATCTGTGTAACAATTGCTTTAAAAGATGTAAAGTGATAGCCTGGTTTAATGATGATGATGGAACAATGGAAAACTGTGTAAGATCACACAAGTTGATCACATTCCTGAGTACAGATGTATTTAAACAATGCAAGAGTAAACTGAAGTTGCTCCACCCAGAGGCCAGATACGGGTACAATGACTTAAGTGCTGACAAAAGTTGGCTAAATGATGACTTGCTTTTAGCGCATGAGTTGCATGGCAAGTACACCAATGATGTTAACAGTGTTGATGAAGTGTTTATTTCATAGATGAAAACATTGAGGGAGTTGCTGGAGATGAAAGAACAGCCACCCTAGACACAAACGTCTCGACAGAGCTTCAAAATGACGTAGACGGCCACTGGGACGGTATTTGTACCTAGATCCAGAATTCCATTGGTTGACATTTGTAGAACATGTCTGATTAATGGAAGGAGCCGCACGTTTATTTGTGAAGACTCTAAGGGACAATTGATTGGAGTATGTTATCATGAAATTACTGATGGGAAATTGATGAGACAAAAATTTGGGCAATATTTGACAATTATAAAACAAAACATCAAAATTTGGCCAACTGGTGATATTGTGAGTGGAAAAATTATAGAATGTAAAATTATATGGCCTAAGAACAAATGACCCTGGGTGGATCGATATATGACCTTATTCCAAATGAACGTTGTTACGGAGTCAAGACAAGTGTATACTAGACTAAGCAAATGTGTCAAGAATAAGAAATGTTACATGCCATACATGGGTTTCAAGATGCAGAACAAACTTGCAAGACTGGGGTGTTAATGAAATATGCAATTTTCCTGTTGCAAGTATGTCCTTTTCTTCTATATAACACTTGTATTGTGTTAGCTTTATTAAGAAAGACACCACACATTTGTATTGTATACGTTTTATTGAGAGTTGTTTATTAAGAAAGACACCACACATTTGTATTGTATACGTTTTATTGAGAGTTGTTTATTAAGAAAGACACCACACATTTGTATTGTATACGTTTTATTGAAAGTAGTTTATTAAGAAAGACACGACACATTTGTATTGTATACGTTTTATTGAAAGTAGTTTATTAAGTAAAACACCATACTTGTTGTTTTAAAGCATTTATTAAGAAAAGGTTTATAACATGTACTAGCAAGAACATAGATAGGAAACAAACATGTATTAGAAAGAGCTTTGCTAAAAAGAATGACCAAGAGGAATTCAAATGTTACCGTCGAGTGTTCTGTAGTAGACAGGCGTAGAGTGAAGCAGAGGAGAAGAATCCGGAGAAGAAAGAATGCGAAGATGCAGAGAGGTTATATAGGTACTTTCTTAGGGGATTTCCAAAAAGGACATTGGAATGCACCTGCTGGGTATAAAAGACTGAAGTACGAAGAGGGCATCAGATGCTGGTTCTGCAACAGCTTCTCCGGTGCCAGACGACCTGACAAGACGACCTGCCATGACGACCTGCCATTGAAGCCTTCGAACGACTAAGATAGCAATTTATTTTCTTTTATATTTCTTTATTTTATATAGTAGTATTTGTATGTAAAATATATAACCTATAGACAATAAAATTATACTTTATTATAACCAAGAAGCCTGCCTGCCAAAAGACTCTGATTGATAGACTTGAACTGAACAGACCACGGAGGAGTCTTCTGAAGCCTATGGTGTGAGTATGAAAATTACTTATACGATAGGGCAGATTCGACTATCTTTACCTAACCTGAGAATAAACAAAATAAGGTAGAAGGTGTAGGAAATTGAGCACCGCAAAACAGCATTAAAGCCAGAATTGCAATATAAACTCATAATTGAGGCTTTCTTTCTCAAAAATGGATGATATAAACTTCCAGTTGTGAGCATTAAAGCCAGAATTGCAATATAAACTCATAATTCAGGCTTTCTTTCTCAAAAATGGATGAAATAAACTTACAATTGTGAGTTTATAAGCCAGAATTGCAATATAAACTCAGAATGCAGGCTTTCTTTCTCAAAAAATTGATGATATATACTCACAATTGTGAGAAATAAAGCCAGAATTGCAATATAAACTCATAATTCAGGCTTTCTTTCTCAAAAATGGATGATATAAACTTACAATTGTGAGCATTAAAGCCAGAATTGCAATATAAACTCATAATTCAGGCTTTCTTTCTCAAAAATGGATGATATAAACTTACAATTGTGAGCATTAAAGCCAGAATTGCAATATAAACTAATAATTCAGGCTTTCTTTCTCAAAAATGGATGAAATAAACTTACAATTGTGAGCATTAAAGCCAGAATTGCAATATAAACTCATAATTCAGGCTTTCTTTCTCAAAAATGGATGATATAAACTTACAATTGTGAGCAATAAAGCCAGAATTGCAATATGAACTCATAATTCAGACTTTCTTTCTCAAAAATGGATAACATAAACTCACAATTGTGAGAAATAAAGCCAGAATTGCAATATAAACTCATAATTCAGGTGTCTTTCTCAGAAATGGATGATATATACTCACAATTGTGAGAAATAAAGCCAGAATTGCAATATAAACTCATAATTCAGACTTTCTTTCTCAACAATGGATGATATAAACTTACAATTGTGAGCATTAAAGCCAGAATTGCAATATAAACTCATAATTCAGGCTTTCTTTCTCAACAATGGATGATATAAACTTACAATTGTAAGCATTAAAGCCAGAATTGCAACATAAACTCATAATTCAGGCTTTCTTTCTCAAAAAATTGATGATATATACTCACAATTGTGAAAAATAAAACCAGAATTGCTATATAAACTCACAATTCAGGCTTTCTTTCTCAGAAATGGGTGATATATACTCACAATTGTGAGAAATAAAGCCAGAATTGCAATATAAACTCATAATTCAGACTTTCTTTCTCAGAAATGGGTGATATATACTCACAATTGTGAGAAATAAAGCCAGAATTGCAATATAAACTCATAATTCAGGCTTTCTTTCTCAGAAATGGATGATATAACCTAGCAATTGTGAGCAATAAAGCCAGAATTACAATATAAACTCATAATTCAGGCTTTCTTTCTCAGAAATGGATGATATAACCTAGCAATTGTGAGAAATAAAGCCATAATTGCAATATAAACTCATAATTCAGGCTTTCTTTCTCAGAAATGGATGATATATACTCACAATTGTCAGAAATAAAGCCAGAATTGCAATATAATTTTTATACTTCAGGCTTTCTTTCTCAGAAATGGGTCATATATATACTCACAATTGTGAGAAATAAAGCCAGAATTGCAATATGAACTCATAATTCAGGCTTTCTTTCTCAGGAATGGATGATATAAACCCGCAATTGTGAGCAATAAAGCCAGAATTGCAATTTAAACCCATATTTCCGGCTTTTTTTCTCAAAAATGGATGATATATCCTCACAATTGTGAGAAACAAAGCCAGAATTGCAATATAAACTCATAATTTAGGCTTACTTTGACAAAAATGGATAACATAAACTCACAATTGTGAGAAATAAAGCCAGAATTGCAATATAAACTCATAATTCAGGCTTTCTTTCTCAGAAATGGATGATATATACTCACAGTTGTGAGAAATAAAGCCAGAATTGCAATATGAACTGATAATTCAGGCTTTCTTTCTCAACAATGGATGATATAAACTTCCAGTTGTGAGCATTAAAGCCAGAATTGCAATATAAACTCATAATTGAGGCTTTCTTTCTCAAAAATGGATGATATAAACTTACAATTGTGAGCATTAAAGCCAGAATTGCAATATAAACTCATAATTGAGGCTTTCTTTCTCAAAAATGGATGATATAAACTTACAATTGTGAGCATTAAAGCCAGAATTGCAAAATTAACTCATAATTCAGGCTTTCTTTCTCAGAAATGGATGATATATACTCACAATTGTGAGAAATAAAGCCAGAATTGCAATATAAACTCATAATTCAGGCTTTCTTCCTCAGAAATGGATGATATATACTCACAGTTGTGAGAAATAAAGCCAGAATTGCAATATAAACTCATAAT
Source organism: Garra rufa (assembly GCF_049309525.1). NCBI lineage: Eukaryota > Metazoa > Chordata > Actinopteri > Cypriniformes > Cyprinidae > Garra > Garra rufa. The sequence goes on from NW_027394276.1 coordinate 12,507,256, forward strand.
TGAGGCTTTCTTTCTCAAAAATGGATGATATAAACTTACAATTGTGAGTTTATAAGCCAGAATTGAAATATAAACTCAGAATTCAGGCTTTCTTTCTCAAAAAATTGATGATATATACTCACAATTGTGAGAAATAAAGCCAGAATTGCAATATAAACTCATAATTCAGACTTTCTTTCTCAAAAATGGATAACATAAACTAACAATTGTGAGAAATAAAGCCTGAATTGCAATATAAACTCATAATTCAGGCTTTCTTTCTCAAAAATGGATGAAATAAACTTACAATTGTGAGTTTATAAGCCAGAATTGCAATATAAACTCAGAATTCAGGCTTTCTTTCTCAAAAAATTGATGATATATACTCACAATTGTGAGAAATAAAGCCAGAATTGCAATATAAACTCACAATTCAGGCTTTCTTTCTCAGAAATGGATGATATATACTCACAATTGTGAGAAATAAAGCCAGAATTGCAATATAAACTCATAATTCAGACTTTCTTTCTCAAAAATTGATGATATAAACTTACAATTGTGAGCATTAAAGCCAGAATTGCAATATAAACTCATAATTCAGGCTTTCTTTCTCAAAAATGGATGAAATAAACTTACAATTGTGAGTTTATAAGCCAGAATTGCAATATAAACTCATAATTCAGGCTTTCTTTCTCAAAAAATTGATGATACATGCTCACAATTGTGAGAAATAAAGCCAGAATTGCAATATAAACTCATAATTCAGGCTTTCTTTCTCAAAAATGGATGATATAAACTTACAATTGTGAGAAATAAAGCCTGAATTGCAATATAAACTCATAATTCAGGCTTTCTTGCTCAAAAAATTGATGATATATACTCACAATTGTGAGAAATTAAGCCAGAATTGCAATATAAACTCATAATTCAGGCTTTCTTTCACAAAAATGGATAACATAAACTCACAATTGTGAGAAATAAAGCCAGAATTGCAATATAAACTCATAATTCAGGCTTTCTTTCTCAAAAATGGATGATATAAACTTACAATTGTGAGCATTAAAGCCAGAATTGCAATAAAAACTCATAATTCAGGCTTTCTTTCTCAAAAATGGATGATATATTCTCACAGTTGTGAGAAATAAAGCCAGAATTGCAATATAATCTCATAATTAAGACTTTCTTTCTCAAAAATGGATGATATAAACTTACAATTGTGAGCATTAAAGCCAGAATTGCAATATAAACTCATAATTTAGGCTTTCTTTCTCAAAAATGGATGATATAAACTTACAATTGTGAGAAATAAAGCCAGAATTGCAATATAAAATCACAATTCAGGCTTTCTTTCTCAAAAATGGATAACTTAAACTCACAATTGTGATAAATAAAGCCAGAATTGCAATATAAACTCACAATTCAGGTTTTCTTTCTCAAAAATGGATAACATAAACTCACAATTGTGAGAAATAAAGCCAGAATTGCAAAATAAACTCACAATTCAGGCTTTCTTTCTCAGAAATGGATGACATATACTCACATTTGTGAGAAATAAAGCCAGAATTGCAATATAAACTCATAATTCAGGCTTTCTTTCACAAAAATGGATAACATAAACTCACAATTGTGAGAAATAAAGCCAGAATTGCAATATAAACTCATAATTCAGGCTTTCTTTCTCAAAAATGGATGATATAAACTTACAATTGTGAGCATTAAAGCCAGAATTGCAATATAAACTCATAATTCAGGCTTTCTTTCTCAGAAATTAGTGATATATGCTCACAATTGTGAGAAATAAAGCCAAAATTGCAATATAAACTCATAATTCAGACTTTCTTTCTCAGAAATGGGTGATATATACTCACAATTGTGAGAAATAAAGCCAGAATTGCAATATAAACTCATAATTGAGGCTTTCTTTCTCAAAAATGGATGATATATACTCACAATTGTGAGAAATAAAGCCAAAATTGCAATATAAACTCATAATTCAGGCTTTCTTTCTCAGAAATGGGTGATATATACTCACAATTGTGAGAAATAAAGCCAGAATTGCAATATAAACTCATAATTCAGGCTTTCTTTCTTAGAAATGGATGATATATACTCACAATTGTGAGAAATAAAGCCAGAATTGCAATATGAACTCATAATTCAGGCTTTCTTTCTCACAAATTGGTGATATATACTCACAATTGTGAGAAATAAAGACAGAATTGCAATATAAACTCATAATTCAGACTTTCTTTCTCAAAAATGGATAACATAAACTCACAATTGTGAGAAATAAAGCCAGAATTGCGATATAAACTCATAATTCAGGCTTTCTTTCTCAAAAAATTGATGATATATACTCACAATTGTGAGAAGTAAAGCCAGAATTGCAATATGAACTCACAATTCAGGCTTTCTTTCTCAACAATGGATGATATAAACTTCCAATTGTGAGCATTAAAGCCAGAATTGCAATATAAACTCACAATTCAGGCTTTCTTTCTCAAAAACGGATAACTTAAACTCACAATTGTGAGAAATAAAGCCAGAATTGCAATATAAACTCATAATTCAGGCTTTCTTTCTCAAAAATGGATAACATAAACTCACAATTGTGAGAAATAAACCTAGAATTGCAAAATAAACTCATAATTCAGGCTTTCTTTCTCAGAAATGGATGACATATACTCACATATGTGAGAAATAAAGCCAGAATTGCAATATAAACTCATAATTCAGGCTTTCTTTCTCAGAAATGGATGATATATACTCACAGTTGTGAGAAATAAAGCCAGAATTGCAATATGAACTGATAATTCAGGCTTTCTTTCTCAACAATGGATGATATAAACTTCCAGTTGTGAGCATTAAAGCCAGAATTGCAATATAAACTCATAATTGAGGCTTTCTTTCTCAAAAATGGATGATATAAACTTACAATTGTGAGCATTAAAGCCAGAATTGCAATATAAACTCATAATTGAGGCTTTCTTTCTCAAAAATGGATGATATAAACTTACAATTGTGAGCATTAAAGCCAGAATTGCAAAATTAACTCATAATTCAGGCTTTCTTTCTCAGAAATGGATGATATATACTCACAATTGTGAGAAATAAAGCCAGAATTGCAATATAAACTCATAATTCAGGCTTTCTTCCTCAGAAATGGATGATATATACTCACAGTTGTGAGAAATAAAGCCAGAATTGCAATATAAACTCATAATTGAGGCTTTCTTTCTCAAAAATGGATGATATAAACTTACAATTGTGAGTTTATAAGCCAGAATTGAAATATAAACTCAGAATTCAGGCTTTCTTTCTCAAAAAATTGATGATATATACTCACAATTGTGAGAAATAAAGCCAGAATTGCAATATAAACTCATAATTCAGACTTTCTTTCTCAAAAATGGATAACATAAACTAACAATTGTGAGAAATAAAGCCTGAATTGCAATATAAACTCATAATTCAGGCTTTCTTTCTCAAAAATGGATGAAATAAACTTACAATTGTGAGTTTATAAGCCAGAATTGCAATATAAACTCAGAATTCAGGCTTTCTTTCTCAAAAAATTGATGATATATACTCACAATTGTGAGAAATAAAGCCAGAATTGCAATATAAACTCACAATTCAGGCTTTCTTTCTCAGAAATGGATGATATATACTCACAATTGTGAGAAATAAAGCCAGAATTGCAATATAAACTCATAATTCAGACTTTCTTTCTCAAAAATTGATGATATAAACTTACAATTGTGAGCATTAAAGCCAGAATTGCAATATAAACTCATAATTCAGGCTTTCTTTCTCAAAAATGGATGAAATAAACTTACAATTGTGAGTTTATAAGCCAGAATTGCAATATAAACTCATAATTCAGGCTTTCTTTCTCAAAAAATTGATGATACATGCTCACAATTGTGAGAAATAAAGCCAGAATTGCAATATAAACTCATAATTCAGGCTTTCTTTCTCAAAAATGGATGATATAAACTTACAATTGTGAGAAATAAAGCCTGAATTGCAATATAAACTCATAATTCAGGCTTTCTTTCTCAAAAAATTGATGATATATACTCACAATTGTGAGAAATTAAGCCAGAATTGCAATATAAACTCATAATTCAGGCTTTCTTTCACAAAAATGGATAACATAAACTCACAATTGTGAGAAATAAAGCCAGAATTGCAATATAAACTCATAATTCAGGCTTTCTTTCTCAAAAATGGATGATATAAACTTACAATTGTGAGCATTAAAGCCAGAATTGCAATAAAAACTCATAATTCAGGCTTTCTTTCTCAAAAATGGATGATATATTCTCACAGTTGTGAGAAATAAAGCCAGAATTGCAATATAATCTCATAATTAAGACTTTCTTTCTCAAAAATGGATGATATAAACTTACAATTGTGAGCATTAAAGCCAGAATTGCAATATAAACTCATAATTTAGGCTTTCTTTCTCAAAAATGGATGATATAAACTTACAATTGTGAGAAATAAAGCCAGAATTGCAATATAAAATCACAATTCAGGCTTTCTTTCTCAAAAATGGATAACTTAAACTCACAATTGTGATAAATAAAGCCAGAATTGCAATATAAACTCACAATTCAGGTTTTCTTTCTCAAAAATGGATAACATAAACTCACAATTGTGAGAAATAAAGCCAGAATTGCAAAATAAACTCACAATTCAGGCTTTCTTTCTCAGAAATGGATGACATATACTCACATTTGTGAGAAATAAAGCCAGAATTGCAATATAAACTCATAATTCAGGCTTTCTTTCACAAAAATGGATAACATAAACTCACAATTGTGAGAAATAAAGCCAGAATTGCAATATAAACTCATAATTCAGGCTTTCTTTCTCAAAAATGGATGATATAAACTTACAATTGTGAGCATTAAAGCCAGAATTGCAATATAAACTCATAATTCAGGCTTTCTTTCTCAGAAATTAGTGATATATGCTCACAATTGTGAGAAATAAAGCCAAAATTGCAATATAAACTCATAATTCAGACTTTCTTTCTCAGAAATGGGTGATATATACTCACAATTGTGAGAAATAAAGCCAGAATTGCAATATAAACTCATAATTGAGGCTTTCTTTCTCAAAAATGGATGATATATACTCACAATTGTGAGAAATAAAGCCAAAATTGCAATATAAACTCATAATTCAGGCTTTCTTTCTCAGAAATGGGTGATATATACTCACAATTGTGAGAAATAAAGCCAGAATTGCAATATAAACTCATAATTCAGGCTTTCTTTCTTAGAAATGGATGATATATACTCACAATTGTGAGAAATAAAGCCAGAATTGCAATATGAACTCATAATTCAGGCTTTCTTTCTCACAAATTGGTGATATATACTCACAATTGTGAGAAATAAAGACAGAATTGCAATATAAACTCATAATTCAGACTTTCTTTCTCAAAAATGGATAACATAAACTCACAATTGTGAGAAATAAAGCCAGAATTGCGATATAAACTCATAATTCAGGCTTTCTTTCTCAAAAAATTGATGATATATACTCACAATTGTGAGAAGTAAAGCCAGAATTGCAATATGAACTCACAATTCAGGCTTTCTTTCTCAACAATGGATGATATAACCTTCCAATTGTGAGCATTAAAGCCAGAATTGCAATATAAACTCACAATTCAGGCTTTCTTTCTCAAAAACGGATAACTTAAACTCACAATTGTGAGAAATAAAGCCAGAATTGCAATATAAACTCATAATTCAGGCTTTCTTTCTCAAAAATGGATAACATAAACTCACAATTGTGAGAAATAAACCTAGAATTGCAAAATAAACTCATAATTCAGGCTTTCTTTCTCAGAAATGGATGACATATACTCACATATGTGAGAAATAAAGCCAGAATTGCAATATAAACTCATAATTCAGGCTTTCTTTCACAAAAATGGAAAACATAAACTTACAATTGTGAGAAATAAAGCCAGAATTGCAATATAAACTCATAATTCAGGCTTTCTTTCTCAAAAATTAGTGATATATGCTCACAATTGTGAGAAATAAAGCCAAAATTGCAGTATAAACTCATAATTCAGGCTTTCTTTCTCAAAAATGGGTGATATATACTCACAATTGTGAGAAATAAAGCCAGAATTGCAATATAAACTCATAATTGAGGCTTTCTTTCTCAAAAATGGATGATATATACTCACAATTGTGAGAAATAAAGCCAGAATTGCAATATAAACTCATAATTCAGGCTTTCTTTCTCAAAAAATTGATGATATATACTCACAATTGTGAGAAGTAAAGCCAGAATTGCAATATGAACTGATAATTCAGGATTTCTTTCTCAACAATGGATTATATAAACTTCCAATTGTGAGCATTAAAGCCAGAATTGCAATATAAACTCATAATTCAGGCTTTCTTTCTCAAAAATGGATGATATAAACTTACAATTGTGAGTATTAAAGCCAGAATTGCAATATAAACTCATAATTCAGGCTTTCTTTCTCAACAATGGATGATATAAACTTCCAATTGTGAGCATTAAAGCCAGAATTGCAATATAAACTCATAATTCAGGCTTTCTTTCTCAAAAATGGATGATATAAACTTACAATTGTGAGCATTAAAGCCAGAATTGCAATATAAACTCATAATTCAGGCTTTCTTTCTCAGGAATGGATGATATAAACCCGCAATTGTGAGCAATAAAGCCAGAATTGCAAAATTAACTAATAATTCAGGCTTTCTTTCTCAGAAATGGATGATATATACTCACAATTGTGAGAAATAAAGCCAGAATTGCAATATAAACTCATAATTCAGGCTTACTTTGACAAAAATGGATAACATAAACTCACAATTGTGAGAAATAAAGCCAGAATTGCAATATAAACTCATAATTCAGGCTTTCTTTCTCAGAAATGGGTGATATATACTCACAATTGTGAGAAATAAAGCCAGAATTGCAATATAAACTCATAATTCAGGCTTTCTTTCTCAGAAATGGGTGATATATACTCACAATTGTGAGAAATAAAGCCAGAATTGCAATATAAACTCATAATTCAGGCTTTCTTTCTCAGAAATGGATGATATATACTCACAATTGTGAGAAATAAAGGCAGAATTGCAATATGAACTGATAATTCAGGCTTTCTTTCTCAACAATGGATGATATAAACTTCCAGTTGTGAGCATTAAAGCCAGAATTGCAATATAAACTCATAATTGAGGCTTTCTTTCTCAAAAATGGATGATATAAACTTACAATTGTGAGCATTAAAGCCAGAATTGCAATATAAACTCATAATTCAGGCTTTCTTTCTCAACAATGGATGATATAAACTTCCAGTTGTGAGCATTAAAGCCAGAATTGCAATATAAACTCATAATTGAGGCTTTCTTTCTCAAAAATGGATGATATAAACTTCCAGTTGTGAGCATTAAAGCCAGAATTGCAATATAAACTCATAATTCAGGCTTTCTTTCTCAAAAATGGATGAAATAAACTTACAATTGTGAGTTTATAAGCCAGAATTGCAATATAAACTCAGAATGCAGGCTTTCTTTCTCAAAAAATTGATGATATATACTCACAATTGTGAGAAATAAAGCCAGAATTGCAATATAAACTCATAATTCAGGCTTTCTTTCTCAAAAATGGATGATATAAACTTACAATTGTGAGCATTAAAGCCAGAATTGCAATATAAACTCATAATTCAGGCTTTCTTTCTCAAAAATGGATGATATAAACTTACAATTGTGAGCATTAAAGCCAGAATTGCAATATAAACTAATAATTCAGGCTTTCTTTCTCAAAAATGGATGAAATAAACTTACAATTGTGAGCATTAAAGCCAGAATTGCAATATAAACTCATAATTCAGGCTTTCTTTCTCAAAAATGGATGATATAAACTTACAATTGTGAGCAATAAAGCCAGAATTGCAATATGAACTCATAATTCAGACTTTCTTTCTCAAAAATGGATAACATAAACTCACAATTGTGAGAAATAAAGCCAGAATTGCAATATAAACTCATAATTCAGGTGTCTTTCTCAGAAATGGATGATATATACTCACAATTGTGAGAAATAAAGCCAGAATTGCAATATAAACTCATAATTCAGACTTTCTTTCTCAACAATGGATGATATAAACTTACAATTGTGAGCATTAAAGCCAGAATTGCAATATAAACTCATAATTCAGGCTTTCTTTCTCAACAATGGATGATATAAACTTACAATTGTAAGCATTAAAGCCAGAATTGCAACATAAACTCATAATTCAGGCTTTCTTTCTCAAAAAATTGATGATATATACTCACAATTGTGAAAAATAAAACCAGAATTGCTATATAAACTCACAATTCAGGCTTTCTTTCTCAGAAATGGGTGATATATACTCACAATTGTGAGAAATAAAGCCAGAATTGCAATATAAACTCATAATTCAGACTTTCTTTCTCAGAAATGGGTGATATATACTCACAATTGTGAGAAATAAAGCCAGAATTGCAATATAAACTCATAATTCAGGCTTTCTTTCTCAGAAATGGATGATATAACCTAGCAATTGTGAGCAATAAAGCCAGAATTGCAATATAAACTCATAATTCAGGCTTTCTTTCTCAGAAATGGATGATATAACCTAGCAATTGTGAGAAATAAAGCCATAATTGCAATATAAACTCATAATTCAGGCTTTCTTTCTCAGAAATGGATGATATATACTCACAATTGTCAGAAATAAAGCCAGAATTGCAATATAATTTTTATACTTCAGGCTTTCTTTCTCAGAAATGGGTCATATATATACTCACAATTGTGAGAAATAAAGCCAGAATTGCAATATGAACTCATAATTCAGGCTTTCTTTCTCAGGAATGGATGATATAAACCCGCAATTGTGAGCAATAAAGCCAGAATTGCAATTTAAACCCATATTTCCGGCTTTCTTTCTCAAAAATGGATGATATATCCTCACAATTGTGAGAAACAAAGCCAGAATTGCAATATAAACTCATAATTTAGGCTTACTTTGACAAAAATGGATAACATAAACTCACAATTGTGAGAAATAAAGCCAGAATTGCAATATAAACTCATAATTCAGGCTTTCTTTCTCAGAAATGGATGATATATACTCACAGTTGTGAGAAATAAAGCCAGAATTGCAATATGAACTGATAATTCAGGCTTTCTTTCTCAACAATGGATGATATAAACTTCCAGTTGTGAGCATTAAAGCCAGAATTGCAATATAAACTCATAATTGAGGCTTTCTTTCTCAAAAATGGATGATATAAACTTACAATTGTGAGCATTAAAGCCAGAATTGCAATATAAACTCATAATTGAGGCTTTCTTTCTCAAAAATGGATGATATAAACTTACAATTGTGAGCATTAAAGCCAGAATTGCAAAATTAACTCATAATTCAGGCTTTCTTTCTCAGAAATGGATGATATATACTCACAATTGTGAGAAATAAAGCCAGAATTGCAATATAAACTCATAATTCAGGCTTTCTTCCTCAGAAATGGATGATATATACTCACAGTTGTGAGAAATAAAGCCAGAATTGCAATATAAACTCATAATTGAGGCTTTCTTTCTCAAAAATGGATGATATAAACTTACAATTGTGAGTTTATAAGCCAGAATTGAAATATAAACTCAGAATTCAGGCTTTCTTTCTCAAAAAATTGATGATATATACTCACAATTGTGAGAAATAAAGCCAGAATTGCAATATAAACTCATAATTCAGACTTTCTTTCTCAAAAATGGATAACATAAACTAACAATTGTGAGAAATAAAGCCTGAATTGCAATATAAACTCATAATTCAGGCTTTCTTTCTCAAAAATGGATGAAATAAACTTACAATTGTGAGTTTATAAGCCAGAATTGCAATATAAACTCAGAATTCAGGCTTTCTTTCTCAAAAAATTGATGATATATACTCACAATTGTGAGAAATAAAGCCAGAATTGCAATATAAACTCACAATTCAGGCTTTCTTTCTCAGAAATGGATGATATATACTCACAATTGTGAGAAATAAAGCCAGAATTGCAATATAAACTCATAATTCAGACTTTCTTTCTCAAAAATTGATGATATAAACTTACAATTGTGAGCATTAAAGCCAGAATTGCAATATAAACTCATAATTCAGGCTTTCTTTCTCAAAAATGGATGAAATAAACTTACAATTGTGAGTTTATAAGCCAGAATTGCAATATAAACTCATAATTCAGGCTTTCTTTCTCAAAAAATTGATGATACATGCTCACAATTGTGAGAAATAAAGCCAGAATTGCAATATAAACTCATAATTCAGGCTTTCTTTCTCAAAAATGGATGATATAAACTTACAATTGTGAGAAATAAAGCCTGAATTGCAATATAAACTCATAATTCAGGCTTTCTTTCTCAAAAAATTGATGATATATACTCACAATTGTGAGAAATTAAGCCAGAATTGCAATATAAACTCATAATTCAGGCTTTCTTTCACAAAAATGGATAACATAAACTCACAATTGTGAGAAATAAAGCCAGAATTGCAATATAAACTCATAATTCAGGCTTTCTTTCTCAAAAATGGATGATATAAACTTACAATTGTGAGCATTAAAGCCAGAATTGCAATAAAAACTCATAATTCAGGCTTTCTTTCTCAAAAATGGATGATATATTCTCACAGTTGTGAGAAATAAAGCCAGAATTGCAATATAATCTCATAATTAAGACTTTCTTTCTCAAAAATGGATGATATAAACTTACAATTGTGAGCATTAAAGCCAGAATTGCAATATAAACTCATAATTTAGGCTTTCTTTCTCAAAAATGGATGATATAAACTTACAATTGTGAGAAATAAAGCCAGAATTGCAATATAAAATCACAATTCAGGCTTTCTTTCTCAAAAATGGATAACTTAAACTCACAATTGTGATAAATAAAGCCAGAATTGCAATATAAACTCACAATTCAGGTTTTCTTTCTCAAAAATGGATAACATAAACTCACAATTGTGAGAAATAAAGCCAGAATTGCAAAATAAACTCACAATTCAGGCTTTCTTTCTCAGAAATGGATGACATATACTCACATTTGTGAGAAATAAAGCCAGAATTGCAATATAAACTCATAATTCAGGCTTTCTTTCACAAAAATGGATAACATAAACTCACAATTGTGAGAAATAAAGCCAGAATTGCAACATAAACTCATAATTCAGGCTTTCTTTCTCAAAAATGGATGATATAAACTTACAATTGTGAGCATTAAAGCCAGAATTGCAATATAAACTCATAATTCAGGCTTTCTTTCTCAGAAATTAGTGATATATGCTCACAATTGTGAGAAATAAAGCCAAAATTGCAATATAAACTCATAATTCAGACTTTCTTTCTCAGAAATGGGTGATATATACTCACAATTGTGAGAAATAAAGCCAGAATTGCAATATAAACTCATAATTGAGGCTTTCTTTCTCAAAAATGGATGATATATACTCACAATTGTGAGAAATAAAGCCAAAATTGCAATATAAACTCATAATTCAGGCTTTCTTTCTCAGAAATGGGTGATATATACTCACAATTGTGAGAAATAAAGCCAGAATTGCAATATAAACTCATAATTCAGGCTTTCTTTCTTAGAAATGGATGATATATACTCACAATTGTGAGAAATAAAGCCAGAATTGCAATATGAACTCATAATTCAGGCTTTCTTTCTCACAAATTGGTGATATATACTCACAATTGTGAGAAATAAAGACAGAATTGCAATATAAACTCATAATTCAGACTTTCTTTCTCAAAAATGGATAACATAAACTCACAATTGTGAGAAATAAAGCCAGAATTGCGATATAAACTCATAATTCAGGCTTTCTTTCTCAAAAAATTGATGATATATACTCACAATTGTGAGAAGTAAAGCCAGAATTGCAATATGAACTCACAATTCAGGCTTTCTTTCTCAACAATGGATGATATAAACTTCCAATTGTGAGCATTAAAGCCAGAATTGCAATATAAACTCACAATTCAGGCTTTCTTTCTCAAAAACGGATAACTTAAACTCACAATTGTGAGAAATAAAGCCAGAATTGCAATATAAACTCATAATTCAGGCTTTCTTTCTCAAAAATGGATAACATAAACTCACAATTGTGAGAAATAAACCTAGAATTGCAAAATAAACTCATAATTCAGGCTTTCTTTCTCAGAAATGGATGACATATACTCACATATGTGAGAAATAAAGCCAGAATTGCAATATAAACTCATAATTCAGGCTTTCTTTCACAAAAATGGAAAACATAAACTTACAATTGTGAGAAATAAAGCCAGAATTGCAATATAAACTCATAATTCAGGCTTTCTTTCTCAAAAATTAGTGATATATGCTCACAATTGTGAGAAATAAAGCCAAAATTGCAGTATAAACTCATAATTCAGGCTTTCTTTCTCAAAAATGGGTGATATATACTCACAATTGTGAGAAATAAAGCCAGAATTGCAATATAAACTCATAATTGAGGCTTTCTTTCTCAAAAATGGATGATATATACTCACAATTGTGAGAAATAAAGCCAGAATTGCAATATAAACTCATAATTCAGGCTTTCTTTCTCAAAAAATTGATGATATATACTCACAATTGTGAGAAGTAAAGCCAGAATTGCAATATGAACTGATAATTCAGGATTTCTTTCTCAACAATGGATTATATAAACTTCCAATTGTGAGCATTAAAGCCAGAATTGCAATATAAACTCATAATTCAGGCTTTCTTTCTCAAAAATGGATGATATAAACTTACAATTGTGAGTATTAAAGCCAGAATTGCAATATAAACTCATAATTCAGGCTTTCTTTCTCAACAATGGATGATATAAACTTCCAATTGTGAGCATTAAAGCCAGAATTGCAATATAAACTCATAATTCAGGCTTTCTTTCTCAAAAATGGATGATATAAACTTACAATTGTGAGCATTAAAGCCAGAATTGCAATATAAACTCATAATTCAGGCTTTCTTTCTCAGGAATGGATGATATAAACCCGCAATTGTGAGCAATAAAGCCAGAATTGCAAAATTAACTAATAATTCAGGCTTTCTTTCTCAGAAATGGATGATATATACTCACAATTGTGAGAAATAAAGCCAGAATTGCAATATAAACTCATAATTCAGGCTTACTTTGACAAAAATGGATAACATAAACTCACAATTGTGAGAAATAAAGCCAGAATTGCAATATAAACTCATAATTCAGGCTTTCTTTCTCAGAAATGGGTGATATATACTCACAATTGTGAGAAATAAAGCCAGAATTGCAATATAAACTCATAATTCAGGCTTTCTTTCTCAGAAATGGGTGATATATACTCACAATTGTGAGAAATAAAGCCAGAATTGCAATATAAACTCATAATTCAGGCTTTCTTTCTCAGAAATGGATGATATATACTCACAATTGTGAGAAATAAAGGCAGAATTGCAATATGAACTGATAATTCAGGCTTTCTTTCTCAACAATGGATGATATAAACTTCCAGTTGTGAGCATTAAAGCCAGAATTGCAATATAAACTCATAATTGAGGCTTTCTTTCTCAAAAATGGATGATATAAACTTACAATTGTGAGCATTAAAGCCAGAATTGCAATATAAACTCATAATTCAGGCTTTCTTTCTCAACAATGGATGATATAAACTTCCAGTTGTGAGCATTAAAGCCAGAATTGCAATATAAACTCATAATTGAGGCTTTCTTTCTCAAAAATGGATGATATAAACTTCCAGTTGTGAGCATTAAAGCCAGAATTGCAATATAAACTCATAATTCAGGCTTTCTTTCTCAAAAATGGATGAAATAAACTTACAATTGTGAGTTTATAAGCCAGAATTGCAATATAAACTCAGAATGCAGGCTTTCTTTCTCAAAAAATTGATGATATATACTCACAATTGTGAGAAATAAAGCCAGAATTGCAATATAAACTCATAATTCAGGCTTTCTTTCTCAAAAATGGATGATATAAACTTACAATTGTGAGCATTAAAGCCAGAATTGCAATATAAACTCATAATTCAGGCTTTCTTTCTCAAAAATGGATGATATAAACTTACAATTGTGAGCATTAAAGCCAGAATTGCAATATAAACTAATAATTCAGGCTTTCTTTCTCAAAAATGGATGAAATAAACTTACAATTGTGAGCATTAAAGCCAGAATTGCAATATAAACTCATAATTCAGGCTTTCTTTCTCAAAAATGGATGATATAAACTTACAATTGTGAGCAATAAAGCCAGAATTGCAATATGAACTCATAATTCAGACTTTCTTTCTCAAAAATGGATAACATAAACTCACAATTGTGAGAAATAAAGCCAGAATTGCAATATAAACTCATAATTCAGGTGTCTTTCTCAGAAATGGATGATATATACTCACAATTGTGAGAAATAAAGCCAGAATTGCAATATAAACTCATAATTCAGACTTTCTTTCTCAACAATGGATGATATAAACTTACAATTGTGAGCATTAAAGCCAGAATTGCAATATAAACTCATAATTCAGGCTTTCTTTCTCAACAATGGATGATATAAACTTACAATTGTAAGCATTAAAGCCAGAATTGCAACATAAACTCATAATTCAGGCTTTCTTTCTCAAAAAATTGATGATATATACTCACAATTGTGAAAAATAAAACCAGAATTGCTATATAAACTCACAATTCAGGCTTTCTTTCTCAGAAATGGGTGATATATACTCACAATTGTGAGAAATAAAGCCAGAATTGCAATATAAACTCATAATTCAGACTTTCTTTCTCAGAAATGGGTGATATATACTCACAATTGTGAGAAATAAAGCCAGAATTGCAATATAAACTCATAATTCAGGCTTTCTTTCTCAGAAATGGATGATATAACCTAGCAATTGTGAGCAATAAAGCCAGAATTGCAATATAAACTCATAATTCAGGCTTTCTTTCTCAGAAATGGATGATATAACCTAGCAATTGTGAGAAATAAAGCCATAATTGCAATATAAACTCATAATTCAGGCTTTCTTTCTCAGAAATGGATGATATATACTCACAATTGTCAGAAATAAAGCCAGAATTGCAATATAATTTTTATACTTCAGGCTTTCTTTCTCAGAAATGGGTCATATATATACTCACAATTGTGAGAAATAAAGCCAGAATTGCAATATGAACTCATAATTCAGGCTTTCTTTCTCAGGAATGGATGATATAAACCCGCAATTGTGAGCAATAAAGCCAGAATTGCAATTTAAACCCATATTTCCGGCTTTCTTTCTCAAAAATGGATGATATATCCTCACAATTGTGAGAAACAAAGCCAGAATTGCAATATAAACTCATAATTTAGGCTTACTTTGACAAAAATGGATAACATAAACTCACAATTGTGAGAAATAAAGCCAGAATTGCAATATAAACTCATAATTCAGGCTTTCTTTCTCAGAAATGGATGATATATACTCACAGTTGTGAGAAATAAAGCCAGAATTGCAATATGAACTGATAATTCAGGCTTTCTTTCTCAACAATGGATGATATAAACTTCCAGTTGTGAGCATTAAAGCCAGAATTGCAATATAAACTCATAATTGAGGCTTTCTTTCTCAAAAATGGATGATATAAACTTACAATTGTGAGCATTAAAGCCAGAATTGCAATATAAACTCATAATTGAGGCTTTCTTTCTCAAAAATGGATGATATAAACTTACAATTGTGAGCATTAAAGCCAGAATTGCAAAATTAACTCATAATTCAGGCTTTCTTTCTCAGAAATGGATGATATATACTCACAATTGTGAGAAATAAAGCCAGAATTGCAATATAAACTCATAATTCAGGCTTTCTTCCTCAGAAATGGATGATATATACTCACAGTTGTGAGAAATAAAGCCAGAATTGCAATATAAACTCATAATTGAGGCTTTCTTTCTCAAAAATGGATGATATAAACTTACAATTGTGAGTTTATAAGCCAGAATTGAAATATAAACTCAGAATTCAGGCTTTCTTTCTCAAAAAATTGATGATATATACTCACAATTGTGAGAAATAAAGCCAGAATTGCAATATAAACTCATAATTCAGACTTTCTTTCTCAAAAATGGATAACATAAACTAACAATTGTGAGAAATAAAGCCTGAATTGCAATATAAACTCATAATTCAGGCTTTCTTTCTCAAAAATGGATGAAATAAACTTACAATTGTGAGTTTATAAGCCAGAATTGCAATATAAACTCAGAATTCAGGCTTTCTTTCTCAAAAAATTGATGATATATACTCACAATTGTGAGAAATAAAGCCAGAATTGCAATATAAACTCACAATTCAGGCTTTCTTTCTCAGAAATGGATGATATATACTCACAATTGTGAGAAATAAAGCCAGAATTGCAATATAAACTCATAATTCAGACTTTCTTTCTCAAAAATTGATGATATAAACTTACAATTGTGAGCATTAAAGCCAGAATTGCAATATAAACTCATAATTCAGGCTTTCTTTCTCAAAAATGGATGAAATAAACTTACAATTGTGAGTTTATAAGCCAGAATTGCAATATAAACTCATAATTCAGGCTTTCTTTCTCAAAAAATTGATGATACATGCTCACAATTGTGAGAAATAAAGCCAGAATTGCAATATAAACTCATAATTCAGGCTTTCTTTCTCAAAAATGGATGATATAAACTTACAATTGTGAGAAATAAAGCCTGAATTGCAATATAAACTCATAATTCAGGCTTTCTTTCTCAAAAAATTGATGATATATACTCACAATTGGGAGAAATTAAGCCAGAATTGCAATATAAACTCATAATTCAGGCTTTCTTTCACAAAAATGGATAACATAAACTCACAATTGTGAGAAATAAAGCCAGAATTGCAATATAAACTCATAATTCAGGCTTTCTTTCTCAAAAATGGATGATATAAACTTACAATTGTGAGCATTAAAGCCAGAATTGCAATAAAAACTCATAATTCAGGCTTTCTTTCTCAAAAATGGATGATATATTCTCACAGTTGTGAGAAATAAAGCCAGAATTGCAATATAATCTCATAATTAAGACTTTCTTTCTCAAAAATGGATGATATAAACTTACAATTGTGAGCATTAAAGCCAGAATTGCAATATAAACTCATAATTTAGGCTTTCTTTCTCAAAAATGGATGATATAAACTTACAATTGTGAGAAATAAAGCCAGAATTGCAATATAAAATCACAATTCAGGCTTTCTTTCTCAAAAATGGATAACTTAAACTCACAATTGTGATAAATAAAGCCAGAATTGCAATATAAACTCACAATTCAGGTTTTCTTTCTCAAAAATGGATAACATAAACTCACAATTGTGAGAAATAAAGCCAGAATTGCAAAATAAACTCACAATTCAGGCTTTCTTTCTCAGAAATGGATGACATATACTCACATTTGTGAGAAATAAAGCCAGAATTGCAATATAAACTCATAATTCAGGCTTTCTTTCACAAAAATGGATAACATAAACTCACAATTGTGAGAAATAAAGCCAGAATTGCAACATAAACTCATAATTCAGGCTTTCTTTCTCAAAAATGGATGATATAAACTTACAATTGTGAGCATTAAAGCCAGAATTGCAATATAAACTCATAATTCAGGCTTTCTTTCTCAGAAATTAGTGATATATGCTCACAATTGTGAGAAATAAAGCCAAAATTGCAATATAAACTCATAATTCAGACTTTCTTTCTCAGAAATGGGTGATATATACTCACAATTGTGAGAAATAAAGCCAGAATTGCAATATAAACTCATAATTGAGGCTTTCTTTCTCAAAAATGGATGATATATACTCACAATTGTGAGAAATAAAGCCAAAATTGCAATATAAACTCATAATTCAGGCTTTCTTTCTCAGAAATGGGTGATATATACTCACAATTGTGAGAAATAAAGCCAGAATTGCAATATAAACTCATAATTCAGGCTTTCTTTCTTAGAAATGGATGATATATACTCACAATTGTGAGAAATAAAGCCAGAATTGCAATATGAACTCATAATTCAGGCTTTCTTTCTCACAAATTGGTGATATATACTCACAATTGTGAGAAATAAAGACAGAATTGCAATATAAACTCATAATTCAGACTTTCTTTCTCAAAAATGGATAACATAAACTCACAATTGTGAGAAATAAAGCCAGAATTGCGATATAAACTCATAATTCAGGCTTTCTTTCTCAAAAAATTGATGATATATACTCACAATTGTGAGAAGTAAAGCCAGAATTGCAATATGAACTCACAATTCAGGCTTTCTTTCTCAACAATGGATGATATAAACTTCCAATTGTGAGCATTAAAGCCAGAATTGCAATATAAACTCACAATTCAGGCTTTCTTTCTCAAAAACGGATAACTTAAACTCACAATTGTGAGAAATAAAGCCAGAATTGCAATATAAACTCATAATTCAGGCTTTCTTTCTCAAAAATGGATAACATAAACTCACAATTGTGAGAAATAAACCTAGAATTGCAAAATAAACTCATAATTCAGGCTTTCTTTCTCAGAAATGGATGACATATACTCACATATGTGAGAAATAAAGCCAGAATTGCAATATAAACTCATAATTCAGGCTTTCTTTCACAAAAATGGAAAACATAAACTTACAATTGTGAGAAATAAAGCCAGAATTGCAATATAAACTCATAATTCAGGCTTTCTTTCTCAAAAATTAGTGATATATGCTCACAATTGTGAGAAATAAAGCCAAAATTGCAGTATAAACTCATAATTCAGGCTTTCTTTCTCAAAAATGGGTGATATATACTCACAATTGTGAGAAATAAAGCCAGAATTGCAATATAAACTCATAATTGAGGCTTTCTTTCTCAAAAATGGATGATATATACTCACAATTGTGAGAAATAAAGCCAGAATTGCAATATAAACTCATAATTCAGGCTTTCTTTCTCAAAAAATTGATGATATATACTCACAATTGTGAGAAGTAAAGCCAGAATTGCAATATGAACTGATAATTCAGGATTTCTTTCTCAACAATGGATTATATAAACTTCCAATTGTGAGCATTAAAGCCAGAATTGCAATATAAACTCATAATTCAGGCTTTCTTTCTCAAAAATGGATGATATAAACTTACAATTGTGAGTATTAAAGCCAGAATTGCAATATAAACTCATAATTCAGGCTTTCTTTCTCAACAATGGATGATATAAACTTCCAATTGTGAGCATTAAAGCCAGAATTGCAATATAAACTCATAATTCAGGCTTTCTTTCTCAAAAATGGATGATATAAACTTACAATTGTGAGCATTAAAGCCAGAATTGCAATATAAACTCATAATTCAGGCTTTCTTTCTCAGGAATGGATGATATAAACCCGCAATTGTGAGCAATAAAGCCAGAATTGCAAAATTAACTAATAATTCAGGCTTTCTTTCTCAGAAATGGATGATATATACTCACAATTGTGAGAAATAAAGCCAGAATTGCAATATAAACTCATAATTCAGGCTTACTTTGACAAAAATGGATAACATAAACTCACAATTGTGAGAAATAAAGCCAGAATTGCAATATAAACTCATAATTCAGGCTTTCTTTCTCAGAAATGGGTGATATATACTCACAATTGTGAGAAATAAAGCCAGAATTGCAATATAAACTCATAATTCAGGCTTTCTTTCTCAGAAATGGGTGATATATACTCACAATTGTGAGAAATAAAGCCAGAATTGCAATATAAACTCATAATTCAGGCTTTCTTTCTCAGAAATGGATGATATATACTCACAATTGTGAGAAATAAAGGCAGAATTGCAATATGAACTGATAATTCAGGCTTTCTTTCTCAACAATGGATGATATAAACTTCCAGTTGTGAGCATTAAAGCCAGAATTGCAATATAAACTCATAATTGAGGCTTTCTTTCTCAAAAATGGATGATATAAACTTACAATTGTGAGCATTAAAGCCAGAATTGCAATATAAACTCATAATTCAGGCTTTCTTTCTCAACAATGGATGATATAAACTTCCAGTTGTGAGCATTAAAGCCAGAATTGCAATATAAACTCATAATTGAGGCTTTCTTTCTCAAAAATGGATGATATAAACTTCCAGTTGTGAGCATTAAAGCCAGAATTGCAATATAAACTCATAATTCAGGCTTTCTTTCTCAAAAATGGATGAAATAAACTTACAATTGTGAGTTTATAAGCCAGAATTGCAATATAAACTCAGAATGCAGGCTTTCTTTCTCAAAAAATTGATGATATATACTCACAATTGTGAGAAATAAAGCCAGAATTGCAATATAAACTCATAATTCAGGCTTTCTTTCTCAAAAATGGATGATATAAACTTACAATTGTGAGCATTAAAGCCAGAATTGCAATATAAACTCATAATTCAGGCTTTCTTTCTCAAAAATGGATGATATAAACTTACAATTGTGAGCATTAAAGCCAGAATTGCAATATAAACTAATAATTCAGGCTTTCTTTCTCAAAAATGGATGAAATAAACTTACAATTGTGAGCATTAAAGCCAGAATTGCAATATAAACTCATAATTCAGGCTTTCTTTCTCAAAAATGGATGATATAAACTTACAATTGTGAGCAATAAAGCCAGAATTGCAATATGAACTCATAATTCAGACTTTCTTTCTCAAAAATGGATAACATAAACTCACAATTGTGAGAAATAAAGCCAGAATTGCAATATAAACTCATAATTCAGGTGTCTTTCTCAGAAATGGATGATATATACTCACAATTGTGAGAAATAAAGCCAGAATTGCAATATAAACTCATAATTCAGACTTTCTTTCTCAACAATGGATGATATAAACTTACAATTGTGAGCATTAAAGCCAGAATTGCAATATAAACTCATAATTCAGGCTTTCTTTCTCAACAATGGATGATATAAACTTACAATTGTAAGCATTAAAGCCAGAATTGCAACATAAACTCATAATTCAGGCTTTCTTTCTCAAAAAATTGATGATATATACTCACAATTGTGAAAAATAAAACCAGAATTGCTATATAAACTCACAATTCAGGCTTTCTTTCTCAGAAATGGGTGATATATACTCACAATTGTGAGAAATAAAGCCAGAATTGCAATATAAACTCATAATTCAGACTTTCTTTCTCAGAAATGGGTGATATATACTCACAATTGTGAGAAATAAAGCCAGAATTGCAATATAAACTCATAATTCAGGCTTTCTTTCTCAGAAATGGATGATATAACCTAGCAATTGTGAGCAATAAAGCCAGAATTACAATATAAACTCATAATTCAGGCTTTCTTTCTCAGAAATGGATGATATAACCTAGCAATTGTGAGAAATAAAGCCATAATTGCAATATAAACTCATAATTCAGGCTTTCTTTCTCAGAAATGGATGATATATACTCACAATTGTCAGAAATAAAGCCAGAATTGCAATATAATTTTTATACTTCAGGCTTTCTTTCTCAGAAATGGGTCATATATATACTCACAATTGTGAGAAATAAAGCCAGAATTGCAATATGAACTCATAATTCAGGCTTTCTTTCTCAGGAATGGATGATATAAACCCGCAATTGTGAGCAATAAAGCCAGAATTGCAATTTAAACCCATATTTCCGGCTTTCTTTCTCAAAAATGGATGATATATCCTCACAATTGTGAGAAACAAAGCCAGAATTGCAATATAAACTCATAATTTAGGCTTACTTTGACAAAAATGGATAACATAAACTCACAATTGTGAGAAATAAAGCCAGAATTGCAATATAAACTCATAATTCAGGCTTTCTTTCTCAGAAATGGATGATATATACTCACAGTTGTGAGAAATAAAGCCAGAATTGCAATATGAACTGATAATTCAGGCTTTCTTTCTCAACAATGGATGATATAAACTTCCAGTTGTGAGCATTAAAGCCAGAATTGCAATATAAACTCATAATTGAGGCTTTCTTTCTCAAAAATGGATGATATAAACTTACAATTGTGAGCATTAAAGCCAGAATTGCAATATAAACTCATAATTGAGGCTTTCTTTCTCAAAAATGGATGATATAAACTTACAATTGTGAGCATTAAAGCCAGAATTGCAAAATTAACTCATAATTCAGGCTTTCTTTCTCAGAAATGGATGATATATACTCACAATTGTGAGAAATAAAGCCAGAATTGCAATATAAACTCATAATTCAGGCTTTCTTCCTCAGAAATGGATGATATATACTCACAGTTGTGAGAAATAAAGCCAGAATTGCAATATAAACTCATAATTGAGGCTTTCTTTCTCAAAAATGGATGATATAAACTTACAATTGTGAGTTTATAAGCCAGAATTGAAATATAAACTCAGAATTCAGGCTTTCTTTCTCAAAAAATTGATGATATATACTCACAATTGTGAGAAATAAAGCCAGAATTGCAATATAAACTCATAATTCAGACTTTCTTTCTCAAAAATGGATAACATAAACTAACAATTGTGAGAAATAAAGCCTGAATTGCAATATAAACTCATAATTCAGGCTTTCTTTCTCAAAAATGGATGAAATAAACTTACAATTGTGAGTTTATAAGCCAGAATTGCAATATAAACTCAGAATTCAGGCTTTCTTTCTCAAAAAATTGATGATATATACTCACAATTGTGAGAAATAAAGCCAGAATTGCAATATAAACTCACAATTCAGGCTTTCTTTCTCAGAAATGGATGATATATACTCACAATTGTGAGAAATAAAGCCAGAATTGCAATATAAACACATAATTCAGACTTTCTTTCTCAAAAATTGATGATATAAACTTACAATTGTGAGCATTAAAGCCAGAATTGCAATATAAACTCATAATTCAGGCTTTCTTTCTCAAAAATGGATGAAATAAACTTACAATTGTGAGTTTATAAGCCAGAATTGCAATATAAACTCATAATTCAGGCTTTCTTTCTCAAAAAATTGATGATACATGCTCACAATTGTGAGAAATAAAGCCAGAATTGCAATATAAACTCATAATTCAGGCTTTCTTTCTCAAAAATGGATGATATAAACTTACAATTGTGAGAAATAAAGCCTGAATTGCAATATAAACTCATAATTCAGGCTTTCTTTCTCAAAAAATTGATGATATATACTCACAATTGTGAGAAATTAAGCCAGAATTGCAATATAAACTCATAATTCAGGCTTTCTTTCACAAAAATGGATAACATAAACTCACAATTGTGAGAAATAAAGCCACAATTGCAATATAAACTCATAATTCAGGCTTTCTTTCTCAAAAATGGATGATATAAACTTACAATTGTGAGCATTAAAGCCAGAATTGCAATAAAAACTCATAATTCAGGCTTTCTTTCTCAAAAATGGATGATATATTCTCACAGTTGTGAGAAATAAAGCCAGAATTGCAATATAATCTCATAATTAAGACTTTCTTTCTCAAAAATGGATGATATAAACTTACAATTGTGAGCATTAAAGCCAGAATTGCAATATAAACTCATAATTTAGGCTTTCTTTCTCAAAAATGGATGATATAAACTTACAATTGTGAGAAATAAAGCCAGAATTGCAATATAAAATCACAATTCAGGCTTTCTTTCTCAAAAATGGATAACTTAAACTCACAATTGTGATAAATAAAGCCAGAATTGCAATATAAACTCACAATTCAGGTTTTCTTTCTCAAAAATGGATAACATAAACTCACAATTGTGAGAAATAAAGCCAGAATTGCAAAATAAACTCACAATTCAGGCTTTCTTTCTCAGAAATGGATGACATATACTCACATTTGTGAGAAATAAAGCCAGAATTGCAATATAAACTCATAATTCAGGCTTTCTTTCACAAAAATGGATAACATAAACTCACAATTGTGAGAAATAAAGCCAGAATTGCAATATAAACTCATAATTCAGGCTTTCTTTCTCAAAAATGGATGATATAAACTTACAATTGTGAGCATTAAAGCCAGAATTGCAATATAAACTCATAATTCAGGCTTTCTTTCTCAGAAATTAGTGATATATGCTCACAATTGTGAGAAATAAAGCCAAAATTGCAATATAAACTCATAATTCAGACTTTCTTTCTCAGAAATGGGTGATATATACTCACAATTGTGAGAAATAAAGCCAGAATTGCAATATAAACTCATAATTGAGGCTTTCTTTCTCAAAAATGGATGATATATACTCACAATTGTGAGAAATAAAGCCAAAATTGCAATATAAACTCATAATTCAGGCTTTCTTTCTCAGAAATGGGTGATATATACTCACAATTGTGAGAAATAAAGCCAGAATTGCAATATAAACTCATAATTCAGGCTTTCTTTCTTAGAAATGGATGATATATACTCACAATTGTGAGAAATAAAGCCAGAATTGCAATATGAACTCATAATTCAGGCTTTCTTTCTCACAAATTGGTGATATATACTCACAATTGTGAGAAATAAAGACAGAATTGCAATATAAACTCATAATTCAGACTTTCTTTCTCAAAAATGGATAACATAAACTCACAATTGTGAGAAATAAAGCCAGAATTGCGATATAAACTCATAATTCAGGCTTTCTTTCTCAAAAAATTGATGATATATACTCACAATTGTGAGAAGTAAAGCCAGAATTGCAATATGAACTCACAATTCAGGCTTTCTTTCTCAACAATGGATGATATAAACTTCCAATTGTGAGCATTAAAGCCAGAATTGCAATATAAACTCACAATTCAGGCTTTCTTTCTCAAAAACGGATAACTTAAACTCACAATTGTGAGAAATAAAGCCAGAATTGCAATATAAACTCATAATTCAGGCTTTCTTTCTCAAAAATGGATAACATAAACTCACAATTGTGAGAAATAAACCTAGAATTGCAAAATAAACTCATAATTCAGGCTTTCTTTCTCAGAAATGGATGACATATACTCACATATGTGAGAAATAAAGCCTGAATTGCAATATAAACTCATAATTCAGGCTTTCTTTCTCAAAAAATTGATGATATATACTCACAATTGTGAGAAATTAAGCCAGAATTGCAATATAAACTCATAATTCAGGCTTTCTTTCACAAAAATGGATAACATAAACTCACAATTGTGAGAAATAAAGCCAGAATTGCAATATAAACTCATAATTCAGGCTTTCTTTCTCAAAAATGGATGATATAAACTTACAATTGTGAGCATTAAAGCCAGAATTGCAATAAAAACTCATAATTCAGGCTTTCTTTCTCAAAAATGGATGATATATTCTCACAGTTGTGAGAAATAAAGCCAGAATTGCAATATAATCTCATAATTAAGACTTTCTTTCTCAAAAATGGATGATATAAACTTACAATTGTGAGCATTAAAGCCAGAATTGCAATATAAACTCATAATTTAGGCTTTCTTTCTCAAAAATGGATGATATAAACTTACAATTGTGAGAAATAAAGCCAGAATTGCAATATAAAATCACAATTCAGGCTTTCTTTCTCAAAAATGGATAACTTAAACTCACAATTGTGATAAATAAAGCCAGAATTGCAATATAAACTCACAATTCAGGTTTTCTTTCTCAAAAATGGATAACATAAACTCACAATTGTGAGAAATAAAGCCAGAATTGCAAAATAAACTCACAATTCAGGCTTTCTTTCTCAGAAATGGATGACATATACTCACATTTGTGAGAAATAAAGCCAGAATTGCAATATAAACTCATAATTCAGGCTTTCTTTCACAAAAATGGATAACATGAACTCACAATTGTGAGAAATAAAGCCAGAATTGCAATATAAACTCATAATTCAGGCTTTCTTTCTCAAAAATGGATGATATAAACTTACAATTGTGAGCATTAAAGCCAGAATTGCAATATAAACTCATAATTCAGGCTTTCTTTCTCAGAAATTAGTGATATATGCTCACAATTGTGAGAAATAAAGCCAAAATTGCAATATAAACTCATAATTCAGACTTTCTTTCTCAGAAATGGGTGATATATACTCACAATTGTGAGAAATAAAGCCAGAATTGCAATATAAACTCATAATTGAGGCTTTCTTTCTCAAAAATGGATGATATATACTCACAATTGTGAGAAATAAAGCCAAAATTGCAATATAAACTCATAATTCAGGCTTTCTTTCTCAGAAATGGGTGATATATACTCACAATTGTGAGAAATAAAGCCAGAATTGCAATATAAACTCATAATTCAGGCTTTCTTTCTTAGAAATGGATGATATATACTCACAATTGTGAGAAATAAAGCCAGAATTGCAATATGAACTCATAATTCAGGCTTTCTTTCTCACAAATTGGTGATATATACTCACAATTGTGAGAAATAAAGACAGAATTGCAATATAAACTCATAATTCAGACTTTCTTTCTCAAAAATGGATAACATAAACTCACAATTGTGAGAAATAAAGCCAGAATTGCGATATAAACTCATAATTCAGGCTTTCTTTCTCAAAAAATTGATGATATATACTCACAATTGTGAGAAGTAAAGCCAGAATTGCAATATGAACTCACAATTCAGGCTTTCTTTCTCAACAATGGATGATATAAACTTCCAATTGTGAGCATTAAAGCCAGAATTGCAATATAAACTCACAATTCAGGCTTTCTTTCTCAAAAACGGATAACTTAAACTCACAATTGTGAGAAATAAAGCCAGAATTGCAATATAAACTCATAATTCAGGCTTTCTTTCTCAAAAATGGATAACATAAACTCACAATTGTGAGAAATAAACCTAGAATTGCAAAATAAACTCATAATTCAGGCTTTCTTTCTCAGAAATGGATGACATATACTCACATATGTGAGAAATAAAGCCAGAATTGCAATATAAACTCATAATTCAGGCTTTCTTTCACAAAAATGGAAAACATAAACTTACAATTGTGAGAAATAAAGCCAGAATTGCAATATAAACTCATAATTCAGGCTTTCTTTCTCAAAAATTAGTGATATATGCTCACAATTGTGAGAAATAAAGCCAAAATTGCAGTATAAACTCATAATTCAGGCTTTCTTTCTCAAAAATGGGTGATATATACTCACAATTGTGAGAAATAAAGCCAGAATTGCAATATAAACTCATAATTGAGGCTTTCTTTCTCAAAAATGGATGATATATACTCACAATTGTGAGAAATAAAGCCAGAATTGCAATATAAACTCATAATTCAGGCTTTCTTTCTCAAAAAATTGATGATATATACTCACAATTGTGAGAAGTAAAGCCAGAATTGCAATATGAACTGATAATTCAGGATTTCTTTCTCAACAATGGATTATATAAACTTCCAATTGTGAGCATTAAAGCCAGAATTGCAATATAAACTCATAATTCAGGCTTTCTTTCTCAAAAATGGATGATATAAACTTACAATTGTGAGTATTAAAGCCAGAATTGCAATATAAACTCATAATTCAGGCTTTCTTTCTCAACAATGGATGATATAAACTTCCAATTGTGAGCATTAAAGCCAGAATTGCAATATAAACTCATAATTCAGGCTTTCTTTCTCAAAAATGGATGATATAAACTTACAATTGTGAGCATTAAAGCCAGAATTGCAATATAAACTCATAATTCAGGCTTTCTTTCTCAGGAATGGATTATATAAACCCGCAATTGTGAGCAATAAAGCCAGAATTGCAAAATTAACTAATAATTCAGGCTTTCTTTCTCAGAAATGGATGATATATACTCACAATTGTGAGAAATAAAGCCAGAATTGCAATATAAACTCATAATTCAGGCTTACTTTGACAAAAATGGATAACATAAACTCACAATTGTGAGAAATAAAGCCAGAATTGCAATATAAACTCATAATTCAGGCTTTCTTTCTCAGAAATGGGTGATATATACTCACAATTGTGAGAAATAAAGCCAGAATTGCAATATAAACTCATAATTCAGGCTTTCTTTCTCAGAAATGGGTGATATATACTCACAATTGTGAGAAATAAAGCCAGAATTGCAATATAAACTCATAATTCAGGCTTTCTTTCTCAGAAATGGATGATATATACTCACAATTGTGAGAAATAAAGGCAGAATTGCAATATGAACTGATAATTCAGGCTTTCTTTCTCAACAATGGATGATATAAACTTCCAGTTGTGAGCATTAAAGCCATAATTGCAATATAAACTCATAATTGAGGCTTTCTTTCTCAAAAATGGATGATATAAACTTACAATTGTGAGCATTAAAGCCAGAATTGCAATATAAACTCATAATTCAGGCTTTCTTTCTCAACAATGGATGATATAAACTTCCAGTTGTGAGCATTAAAGCCAGAATTGCAATATAAACTCATAATTGAGGCTTTCTTTCTCAAAAATGGATGATATAAACTTCCAGTTGTGAGCATTAAAGCCAGAATTGCAATATAAACTCATAATTCAGGCTTTCTTTCTCAAAAATGGATGAAATAAACTTACAATTGTGAGTTTATAAGCCAGAATTGCAATATAAACTCAGAATGCAGGCTTTCTTTCTCAAAAAATTGATGATATATACTCACAATTGTGAGAAATAAAGCCAGAATTGCAATATAAACTCATAATTCAGGCTTTCTTTCTCAAAAATGGATGATATAAACTTACAATTGTGAGCATTAAAGCCAGAATTGCAATATAAACTCATAATTCAGGCTTTCTTTCTCAAAAATGGATGATATAAACTTACAATTGTGAGCATTAAAGCCAGAATTGCAATATAAACTAATAATTCAGGCTTTCTTTCTCAAAAATGGATGAAATAAACTTACAATTGTGAGCATTAAAGCCAGAATTGCAATATAAACTCATAATTCAGGCTTTCTTTCTCAAAAATGGATGATATAAACTTACAATTGTGAGCAATAAAGCCAGAATTGCAATATGAACTCATAATTCAGACTTTCTTTCTCAAAAATGGATGATATAAACTTACAATTGTGAGAAATAAAGCCTGAATTGCAATATAAACTCATAATTCAGGCTTTCTTTCTCAAAAAATTGATGATATATACTCACAATTGTGAGAAATTAAGCCAGAATTGCAATATAAACTCATAATTCAGGCTTTCTTTCACAAAAATGGATAACATAAACTCACAATTGTGAGAAATAAAGCCAGAATTGCAATATAAACTCATAATTCAGGCTTTCTTTCTCAAAAATGGATGATATAAACTTACAATTGTGAGCATTAAAGCCAGAATTGCAATAAAAACTCATAATTCAGGCTTTCTTTCTCAAAAATGGATGATATATTCTCACAGTTGTGAGAAATAAAGCCAGAATTGCAATATAATCTCATAATTAAGACTTTCTTTCTCAAAAATGGATGATATAAACTTACAATTGTGAGCATTAAAGCCAGAATTGCAATATAAACTCATAATTTAGGCTTTCTTTCTCAAAAATGGATGATATAAACTTACAATTGTGAGAAATAAAGCCAGAATTGCAATATAAAATCACAATTCAGGCTTTCTTTCTCAAAAATGGATAACTTAAACTCACAATTGTGATAAATAAAGCCAGAATTGCAATATAAACTCACAATTCAGGTTTTCTTTCTCAAAAATGGATAACATAAACTCACAATTGTGAGAAATAAAGCCAGAATTGCAAAATAAACTCACAATTCAGGCTTTCTTTCTCAGAAATGGATGACATATACTCACATTTGTGAGAAATAAAGCCAGAATTGCAATATAAACTCATAATTCAGGCTTTCTTTCACAAAAATGGATAACATAAACTCACAATTGTGAGAAATAAAGCCAGAATTGCAATATAAACTCATAATTCAGGCTTTCTTTCTCAAAAATGGATGATATAAACTTACAATTGTGAGCATTAAAGCCAGAATTGCAATATAAACTCATAATTCAGGCTTTCTTTCTCAGAAATTAGTGATATATGCTCACAATTGTGAGAAATAAAGCCAAAATTTCAATATAAACTCATAATTCAGACTTTCTTTCTCAGAAATGGGTGATATATACTCACAATTGTGAGAAATAAAGCCAGAATTGCAATATAAACTCATAATTGAGGCTTTCTTTCTCAAAAATGGATGATATATACTCACAATTGTGAGAAATAAAGCCAAAATTGCAATATAAACTCATAATTCAGGCTTTCTTTCTCAGAAATGGGTGATATATACTCACAATTGTGAGAAATAAAGCCAGAATTGCAATATAAACTCATAATTCAGGCTTTCTTTCTTAGAAATGGATGATATATACTCACAATTGTGAGAAATAAAGCCAGAATTGCAATATGAACTCATAATTCAGGCTTTCTTTCTCACAAATTGGTGATATATACTCACAATTGTGAGAAATAAAGACAGAATTGCAATATAAACTCATAATTCAGACTTTCTTTCTCAAAAATGGATAACATAAACTCACAATTGTGAGAAATAAAGCCAGAATTGCGATATAAACTCATAATTCAGGCTTTCTTTCTCAAAAAATTGATGATATATACTCACAATTGTGAGAAGTAAAGCCAGAATTGCAATATGAACTCACAATTCAGGCTTTCTTTCTCAACAATGGATGATATAAACTTCCAATTGTGAGCATTAAAGCCAGAATTGCAATATAAACTCACAATTCAGGCTTTCTTTCTCAAAAACGGATAACTTAAACTCACAATTGTGAGAAATAAAGCCAGAATTGCAATATAAACTCATAATTCAGGCTTTCTTTCTCAAAAATGGATAACATAAACTCACAATTGTGAGAAATAAACCTAGAATTGCAAAATAAACTCATAATTCAGGCTTTCTTTCTCAGAAATGGATGACATATACTCACATATGTGAGAAATAAAGCCTGAATTGCAATATAAACTCATAATTCAGGCTTTCTTTCTCAAAAAATTGATGATATATACTCACAATTGTGAGAAATTAAGCCAGAATTGCAATATAAACTCATAATTCAGGCTTTCTTTCACAAAAATGGATAACATAAACTCACAATTGTGAGAAATAAAGCCAGAATTGCAATATAAACTCATAATTCAGGCTTTCTTTCTCAAAAATGGATGATATAAACTTACAATTGTGAGCATTAAAGCCAGAATTGCAATAAAAACTCATAATTCAGGCTTTCTTTCTCAAAAATGGATGATATATTCTCACAGTTGTGAGAAATAAAGCCAGAATTGCAATATAATCTCATAATTAAGACTTTCTTTCTCAAAAATGGATGATATAAACTTACAATTGTGAGCATTAAAGCCAGAATTGCAATATAAACTCATAATTTAGGCTTTCTTTCTCAAAAATGGATGATATAAACTTACAATTGTGAGAAATAAAGCCAGAATTGCAATATAAAATCACAATTCAGGCTTTCTTTCTCAAAAATGGATAACTTAAACTCACAATTGTGATAAATAAAGCCAGAATTGCAATATAAACTCACAATTCAGGTTTTCTTTCTCAAAAATGGATAACATAAACTCACAATTGTGAGAAATAAAGCCAGAATTGCAAAATAAACTCACAATTCAGGCTTTCTTTCTCAGAAATGGATGACATATACTCACATTTGTGAGAAATAAAGCCAGAATTGCAATATAAACTCATAATTCAGGCTTTCTTTCACAAAAATGGATAACATGAACTCACAATTGTGAGAAATAAAGCCAGAATTGCAATATAAACTCATAATTCAGGCTTTCTTTCTCAAAAATGGATGATATAAACTTACAATTGTGAGCATTAAAGCCAGAATTGCAATATAAACTCATAATTCAGGCTTTCTTTCTCAGAAATTAGTGATATATGCTCACAATTGTGAGAAATAAAGCCAAAATTGCAATATAAACTCATAATTCAGACTTTCTTTCTCAGAAATGGGTGATATATACTCACAATTGTGAGAAATAAAGCCAGAATTGCAATATAAACTCATAATTGAGGCTTTCTTTCTCAAAAATGGATGATATATACTCACAATTGTGAGAAATAAAGCCAAAATTGCAATATAAACTCATAATTCAGGCTTTCTTTCTCAGAAATGGGTGATATATACTCACAATTGTGAGAAATAAAGCCAGAATTGCAATATAAACTCATAATTCAGGCTTTCTTTCTTAGAAATGGATGATATATACTCACAATTGTGAGAAATAAAGCCATAATTGCAATATGAACTCATAATTCAGGCTTTCTTTCTCACAAATTGGTGATATATACTCACAATTGTGAGAAATAAAGACAGAATTGCAATATAAACTCATAATTCAGACTTTCTTTCTCAAAAATGGATAACATAAACTCACAATTGTGAGAAATAAAGCCAGAATTGCGATATAAACTCATAATTCAGGCTTTCTTTCTCAAAAAATTGATGATATATACTCACAATTGTGAGAAGTAAAGCCAGAATTGCAATATGAACTCACAATTCAGGCTTTCTTTCTCAACAATGGATGATATAAACTTCCAATTGTGAGCATTAAAGCCAGAATTGCAATATAAACTCACAATTCAGGCTTTCTTTCTCAAAAACGGATAACTTAAACTCACAATTGTGAGAAATAAAGCCAGAATTGCAATATAAACTCATAATTCAGGCTTTCTTTCTCAAAAATGGATAACATAAACTCACAATTGTGAGAAATAAACCTAGAATTGCAAAATAAACTCATAATTCAGGCTTTCTTTCTCAGAAATGGATGACATATACTCACATATGTGAGAAATAAAGCCAGAATTGCAATATAAACTCATAATTCAGGCTTTCTTTCACAAAAATGGAAAACATAAACTTACAATTGTGAGAAATAAAGCCAGAATTGCAATATAAACTCATAATTCAGGCTTTCTTTCTCAAAAATTAGTGATATATGCTCACAATTGTGAGAAATAAAGCCAAAATTGCAGTATAAACTCATAATTCAGGCTTTCTTTCTCAAAAATGGGTGATATATACTCACAATTGTGAGAAATAAAGCCAGAATTGCAATATAAACTCATAATTGAGGCTTTCTTTCTCAAAAATGGATGATATATACTCACAATTGTGAGAAATAAAGCCAGAATTGCAATATAAACTCATAATTCAGGCTTTCTTTCTCAAAAAATTGATGATATATACTCACAATTGTGAGAAGTAAAGCCAGAATTGCAATATGAACTGATAATTCAGGATTTCTTTCTCAACAATGGATTATATAAACTTCCAATTGTGAGCATTAAAGCCAGAATTGCAATATAAACTCATAATTCAGGCTTTCTTTCTCAAAAATGGATGATATAAACTTACAATTGTGAGTATTAAAGCCAGAATTGCAATATAAACTCATAATTCAGGCTTTCTTTCTCAACAATGGATGATATAAACTTCCAATTGTGAGCATTAAAGCCAGAATTGCAATATAAACTCATAATTCAGGCTTTCTTTCTCAAAAATGGATGATATAAACTTACAATTGTGAGCATTAAAGCCAGAATTGCAATATAAACTCATAATTCAGGCTTTCTTTCTCAGGAATGGATGATATAAACCCGCAATTGTGAGCAATAAAGCCAGAATTGCAAAATTAACTAATAATTCAGGCTTTCTTTCTCAGAAATGGATGATATATACTCACAATTGTGAGAAATAAAGCCAGAATTGCAATATAAACTCATAATTCAGGCTTACTTTGACAAAAATGGATAACATAAACTCACAATTGTGAGAAATAAAGCCAGAATTGCAATATAAACTCATAATTCAGGCTTTCTTTCTCAGAAATGGGTGATATATACTCACAATTGTGAGAAATAAAGCCAGAATTGCAATATAAATTCATAATTCAGGCTTTCTTTCTCAGAAATGGGTGATATATACTCACAATTGTGAGAAATAAAGCCAGAATTGCAATATAAACTCATAATTCAGGCTTTCTTTCTCAGAAATGGATGATATATACTCACAATTGTGAGAAATAAAGGCAGAATTGCAATATGAACTGATAATTCAGGCTTTCTTTCTCAACAATGGATGATATAAACTTCCAGTTGTGAGCATTAAAGCCAGAATTGCAATATAAACTCATAATTGAGGCTTTCTTTCTCAAAAATGGATGATATAAACTTACAATTGTGAGCATTAAAGCCAGAATTGCAATATAAACTCATAATTCAGGCTTTCTTTCTCAACAATGGATGATATAAACTTCCAGTTGTGAGCATTAAAGCCAGAATTGCAATATAAACTCATAATTGAGGCTTTCTTTCTCAAAAATGGATGATATAAACTTCCAGTTGTGAGCATTAAAGCCAGAATTGCAATATAAACTCATAATTCAGGCTTTCTTTCTCAAAAATGGATGAAATAAACTTACAATTGTGAGTTTATAAGCCAGAATTGCAATATAAACTCAGAATGCAGGCTTTCTTTCTCAAAAAATTGATGATATATACTCACAATTGTGAGAAATAAAGCCAGAATTGCAATATAAACTCATAATTCAGGCTTTCTTTCTCAAAAATGGATGATATAAACTTACAATTGTGAGCATTAAAGCCAGAATTGCAATATAAACTCATAATTCAGGCTTTCTTTCTCAAAAATGGATGATATAAACTTACAATTGTGAGCATTAAAGCCAGAATTGCAATATAAACTAATAATTCAGGCTTTCTTTCTCAAAAATGGATGAAATAAACTTACAATTGTGAGCATTAAAGCCAGAATTGCAATATAAACTCATAATTCAGGCTTTCTTTCTCAAAAATGGATGATATAAACTTACAATTGTGAGCAATAAAGCCAGAATTGCAATATGAACTCATAATTCAGACTTTCTTTCTCAAAAATGGATGATATAAACTTACAATTGTGAGAAATAAAGCCTGAATTGCAATATAAACTCATAATTCAGGCTTTCTTTCTCAAAAAATTGATGATATATACTCACAATTGTGAGAAATTAAGCCAGAATTGCAATATAAACTCATAATTCAGGCTTTCTTTCACAAAAATGGATAACATAAACTCACAATTGTGAGAAATAAAGCCAGAATTGCAATATAAACTCATAATTCAGGCTTTCTTTCTCAAAAATGGATGATATAAACTTACAATTGTGAGCATTAAAGCCAGAATTGCAATAAAAACTCATAATTCAGGCTTTCTTTCTCAAAAATGGATGATATATTCTCACAGTTGTGAGAAATAAAGCCAGAATTGCAATATAATCTCATAATTAAGACTTTCTTTCTCAAAAATGGATGATATAAACTTACAATTGTGAGCATTAAAGCCAGAATTGCAATATAAACTCATAATTTAGGCTTTCTTTCTCAAAAATGGATGATATAAACTTACAATTGTGAGAAATAAAGCCAGAATTGCAATATAAAATCACAATTCAGGCTTTCTTTCTCAAAAATGGATAACTTAAACTCACAATTGTGATAAATAAAGCCAGAATTGCAATATAAACTCACAATTCAGGTTTTCTTTCTCAAAAATGGATAACATAAACTCACAATTGTGAGAAATAAAGCCAGAATTGCAAAATAAACTCACAATTCAGGCTTTCTTTCTCAGAAATGGATGACATATACTCACATTTGTGAGAAATAAAGCCAGAATTGCAATATAAACTCATAATTCAGGCTTTCTTTCACAAAAATGGATAACATAAACTCACAATTGTGAGAAATAAAGCCAGAATTGCAATATAAACTCATAATTCAGGCTTTCTTTCTCAAAAATGGATGATATAAACTTACAATTGTGAGCATTAAAGCCAGAATTGCAATATAAACTCATAATTCAGGCTTTCTTTCTCAGAAATTAGTGATATATGCTCACAATTGTGAGAAATAAAGCCAAAATTTCAATATAAACTCATAATTCAGACTTTCTTTCTCAGAAATGGGTGATATATACTCACAATTGTGAGAAATAAAGCCAGAATTGCAATATAAACTCATAATTGAGGCTTTCTTTCTCAAAAATGGATGATATATACTCACAATTGTGAGAAATAAAGCCAAAATTGCAATATAAACTCATAATTCAGGCTTTCTTTCTCAGAAATGGGTGATATATACTCACAATTGTGAGAAATAAAGCCAGAATTGCAATATAAACTCATAATTCAGGCTTTCTTTCTTAGAAATGGATGATATATACTCACAATTGTGAGAAATAAAGCCAGAATTGCAATATGAACTCATAATTCAGGCTTTCTTTCTCACAAATTGGTGATATATACTCACAATTGTGAGAAATAAAGACAGAATTGCAATATAAACTCATAATTCAGACTTTCTTTCTCAAAAATGGATAACATAAACTCACAATTGTGAGAAATAAAGCCAGAATTGCGATATAAACTCATAATTCAGGCTTTCTTTCTCAAAAAATTGATGATATATACTCACAATTGTGAGAAGTAAAGCCAGAATTGCAATATGAACTGATAATTCAGGATTTCTTTCTCAACAATGGATTATATAAACTTCCAATTGTGAGCATTAAAGCCAGAATTGCAATATAAACTCATAATTCAGGCTTTCTTTCTCAAAAATGGATGATATAAACTTACAATTGTGAGTATTAAAGCCAGAATTGCAATATAAACTCATAATTCAGGCTTTCTTTCTCAACAATGGATGATATAAACTTCCAATTGTGAGCATTAAAGCCAGAATTGCAATATAAACTCATAATTCAGGCTTTCTTTCTCAAAAATGGATGATATAAACTTACAATTGTGAGCATTAAAGCCAGAATTGCAATATAAACTCATAATTCAGGCTTTCTTTCTCAAAAATGGATGATATAAACTTACAATTGTGAGCATTAAAGCCAGAATTGCAATATAAACTAATAATTCAGGCTTTCTTTCTCAAAAATGGATGAAATAAACTTACAATTGTGAGCATTAAAGCCAGAATTGCAATATAAACTCATAATTCAGGCTTTCTTTCTCAAAAATGGATGATATAAACTTACAATTGTGAGAAATAAAGCCAGAATTGCAATATAAACTCATAATTCAGGCTTTCTTTCTCAAAAATGGATAATATAAACTCACAATTGTGAGAAATAAACCTAGAATTGCAAAATAAACTCATAATTCAGGCTTTCTTTCTCAGAAATGGATGACATATACTCACATATGTGAGAAATAAAGCCAGAATTGCAATATAAACTCATAATTCAGGCTTTCTTTCACAAAAATGGAAAACATAAACTTACAATTGTGAGAAATAAAGCCAGAATTGCAAAATAAACTCATAATTCAGGCTTTCTTTCTCAAAAATTAGTGATATATGCTCACAATTGTGAGAAATAAAGCCAAAATTGCAGTATAAACTCATAATTCAGGCTTTCTTTCTCAAAAATGGGTGATATATACTCACCATTGTGAGAAATAAAGCCAGAATTGCAATATAAACTCATAATTGAGGCTTTCTTTCTCAAAAATGGATGATATATACTCACAATTGTGAGAAATAAAGCCAGAATTGCAATATAAACTCATAATTCAGGCTTTCTTTCTCAAAAATGGGTGATATATACTCACAATTGTGAGAAGTAAAGCCAGAATTGCAATATGAACTGATATTTCAGGATTTCTTTCTCAACAATGGATTATATAAACTTCCAATTGTGAGCATTAAAGCCAGAATTGCAATATAAACTCATAATTCAGGCTTTCTTTCTCAAAAATGGATGGTATAAACTTACAATTGTGAGAAATAAAGCCAGAATTGCAATATAAACTCATAATTCAGGTTTCTTTCTCAGAAATGGATGATATATACTCACAATTGTGAGAAATAAAGCCAGAATTGCAATATAAACTCATAATTCAGACTTTCTTTCTCAACAATGGATGATATAAACTTACAATTGTGAGCATTAAAGCCAGAATTGCAATATAAACTCATAATTCAGGCTTTCTTTCTCAACAATGGATGATATAAACTTACAATTGTAAGCATTAAAGCCAGAATTGCAATATAAACTCATAATTCAGGCTTTCTTTCTCAAAAAATTGATGATATATACTCACAATTGTGAAAAATAAAACCAGAATTGCTATATAAACTCACAATTCAGGCTTTCTTTCTCAGAAATGGGTGATATATACTCACAATTGTGAGAAATTAAGCCAGAATTGCAATATAAACTCATAATTCAGGCTTTCTTTCACAAAAATGAATAACATAAACTCACAATTGTGAGAAATAAAGCCAGAATTGCAATATATACTCACAATTCAGGCTTTCTTTCTTAGAAATGGATGATATATACTCACAATTGTGAGAAATAAAGCCAGAATTGCAATATAAACTCATAATTCAGACTTTCTTTCTCAAAAATGGATAACATAAACTCACAATTGTGAGAAATAAAGCCAGAATTGCAATATAAACTCATAATTCAGGCTTTCCTTATTAGAAATGGATGATATATACTCACAATTGTGAGAAATAAAGCCAGAATTGCAATATGAACTCATAATTCAGGCTTTCTTTCTCACAAATTGGTGATATATACTCACAATTGTGAGAAATAAAGCCAGAATTGCAATATAAACTCATAATTCAGGCTTTCTTTCACAAAAATGGAAAACATAAACTTACAATTGTGAGAAATAAAGCCAGAATTGCAAAATAAACTCATAATTCAGGCTTTCTTTCTCAAAAATTAGTGATATATGCTCACAATTGTGAGAAATAAAGCCAAAATTGCAGTATAAACTCATAATTCAGGCTTTCTTTCTCAAAAATGGATGATATATACTCACCATTGTGAGAAATAAAGCCAGAATTGCAATATAAACTCATAATTGAGGCTTTCTTTCTCAAAAATGGATGATATATACTCACAATTGTGAGAAATAAAGCCAGAATTGCAATATAAACTCATAATTCAGGCTTTCTTTCTCAAAAATGGGTGATATATACTCACAATTGTGAGAAGTAAAGCCAGAATTGCAATATGAACTGATATTTCAGGATTTCTTTCTCAACAATGGATTATATAAACTTCCAATTGTGAGCATTAAAGCCAGAATTGCAATATAAACTCATAATTCAGGCTTTCTTTCTCAAAAATGGATGGTATAAACTTACAATTGTGAGAAATAAAGCCAGAATTGCAATATAAACTCATAATTCAGGTTTCTTTCTCAGAAATGGATGATATATACTCACAATTGTGAGAAATAAAGCCAGAATTGCAATATAAACTCATAATTCAGACTTTCTTTCTCAACAATGGATGATATAAACTTACAATTGTGAGCATTAAAGCCAGAATTGCAATATAAACTCATAATTCAGGCTTTCTTTCTCAACAATGGATGATATAAACTTACAATTGTAAGCATTAAAGCCAGAATTGCAATATAAACTCATAATTCAGGCTTTCTTTCTCAAAAAATTGATGATATATACTCACAATTGTGAAAAATAAAACCAGAATTGCTATATAAACTCACAATTCAGGCTTTCTTTCTCAGAAATGGGTGATATATACTCACAATTGTGAGAAATTAAGCCAGAATTGCAATATAAACTCATAATTCAGGCTTTCTTTCACAAAAATGAATAACATAAACTCACAATTGTGAGAAATAAAGCCAGAATTGCAATATATACTCACAATTCAGGCTTTCTTTCTTAGAAATGGATGATATATACTCACAATTGTGAGAAATAAAGCCAGAATTGCAATATAAACTCATAATTCAGACTTTCTTTCTCAAAAATGGATAACATAAACTCACAATTGTGAGAAATAAAGCCAGAATTGCAATATAAACTCATAATTCAGGCTTTCTTTCTCATAAATGGATGATATATACTCACAATTGTGAGAAATAAAGCCAGAATTGCAATATAAACTCATAATTCAGGCTTTCCTTATTAGAAATGGATGATATATACTCACAATTGTGAGAAATAAAGCCAGAATTGCAATATAAAATCATAATTGAGGCTTTCTTTCTCCAAAATGGATAACATAAACTCACAATTGTGAGAAATAAAGCCAGAATTGCAATATAAACTCATAATTCAGGCTTTCTTTCTCAGAAATGGATGATATATACTCACAATTGTGAGAAATAAAGCCAGAATTGCAATATGAACTGATAATTCAGGCTTTCTTTCTCAACAATGGATGATATAAACTTCCAGTTGTGAGCATTAAAGCCAGAATTGCAATATAAACTCATAATTCAGACTTTCTTTCTCAAAAATGGATAACATAAACTCACAATTGTGAGAAATAAAGCCTGAATTGCAATATAAACTCATAATTCAGGCTTTCTTTCTCAAAAAATTGATGATATATACTCACAATTGTGAGAAGTAAAGCCAGAATTGCAATATGAACTGATAATTCAGGCTTTCTTTCTCAAAAATGGATGATATATTCTCACAATTGTGAGAAATAAAGCCAGAATTGCAATATAAACTCATAATTAAGACTTTCTTTCTCAAAAATGGATGATATAAACTTACAATTGTGAGCATTAAAGCCAGAATTGCAATATAAACTCATAATTGAGGCTTTCTTTCTCAAAAATGGATGATATATACTCACAATTGTGAGAAATAAAGGCAGAATTGCAATATGAACTGATAATTCAGGCTTTCTTTCTCAACAATGGATGATATAAACTTCCAGTTGTGAGCATTAAAGCCAGAATTGCAATATAAACTCATAATTGAGGCTTTCTTTCTCAAGAATGGATGATATAAACTTACAATTGTGAGCATTAAAGCCAGAATTGCAATATAAACTCATAATTCAGGCTTTCTTTCTCAACAATGGATGATATAAACTTCCAGTTGTGAGCATTAAAGCCAGAATTGCAATATAAACTCATAATTGAGGCTTTCTTTCTCAAAAATGGATGATATAAACTTCCAGTTGTGAGCATTAAAGCCAGAATTGCAATATAAACTCATAATTCAGGCTTTCTTTCTCAAAAATGGATGAAATAAACTTACAATTGTGAGTTTATAAGCCAGAATTGCAATATAAACTCAGAATGCAGGCTTTCTTTCTCAAAAAATTGATGATATATACTCACAATTGTGAGAAATAAAGCCAGAATTGCAATATAAACTCATAATTCAGGCTTTCTTTCTCAAAAATGGATGATATAAACTTACAATTGTGAGCATTAAAGCCAGAATTGCAATATAAACTCATAATTCAGGCTTTCTTTCTCAAAAATGGATGATATAAACTTACAATTGTGAGCATTAAAGCCAGAATTGCAATATAAACTAATAATTCAGGCTTTCTTTCTCAAAAATGGATGAAATAAACTTACAATTGTGAGCATTAAAGCCAGAATTCCAATATAAACTCATAATTCAGGCTTTCTTTCTCAAAAATGGATGATATAAACTTACAATTGTGAGCAATAAAGCCAGAATTGCAATATAAACTCATAATTCAGGCTTTCTTTCTCAGAAATGGGTGATATATACTCACAATTGTGAGAAATAAAGCCAGAATTGCAATATAAAATCATAATTGAGGCTTTCTTTCTCCAAAATGGATAACATAAACTCACAATTGTGAGAAATAAAGCCAGAATTGCAATATAAACTCATAATTCAGGCTTTCTTTCTCAGAAATGGATGATATATACTCACAATTGTGAGAAATAAAGCCAGAATTGCAATATGAACTGATAATTCAGGCTTTCTTTCTCAACAATGGATGATATAAACTTCCAGTTGTGAGCATTAAAGCCAGAATTGCAATATAAACTCATAATTCAGACTTTCTTTCTCAAAAATGGATAACATAAACTCACAATTGTGAGAAATAAAGCCTGAATTGCAATATAAACTCATAATTCAGGCTTTCTTTCTCAAAAAATTGATGATATATACTCACAATTGTGAGAAGTAAAGCCAGAATTGCAATATGAACTGATAATTCAGGCTTTCTTTCTCAAAAATGGATGATATATTCTCACAATTGTGAGAAATAAAGCCAGAATTGCAATATAAACTCATAATTAAGACTTTCTTTCTCAAAAATGGATGATATAAACTTACAATTGTGAGCATTAAAGCCAGAATTGCAATATAAACTCATAATTCAGGCTTTCTTTCTCAAAAATGGATTATATAAACTTACAATTGTGAGCATTAAAGCCAGAATTGCAATATAAACTCATAATTCAGGCTTTCTTTCTCAAAAAAATGATGATATATACTCACAATTGTGAGAAATATAGCCAGAATTGCAATATCAACTCACAATTTAGGCTTTCTTTCTCAGAAGTGGATGATATATACTCACAATTGTGAGAAATTAAGCCAGAATTGCAATATAAACTCATAATTCAGGCTTTCTTTCTCAGAAATGGATGATATAACCTAGCAATTGTGAGCAATAAAGCCAGAATTACAATATAAACTCATAATTTAGGCTTTCTTTCTCAAAAATGGATAACATAAACTCACAATTGTGAGAAATAAAGCCATAATTGCAATATAAACTCATAATTCAGGCTTTCTTTCTCAGAAATGGATGATATATACTCACAATTGTGAGAAATAAAGCCAGAATTGCAATATAAACTCATAATTCAGGCTTTCTTTCTCAGGAATGGATGATATAAACCCGCAATTGTGAGCAATAAAGCCAGAATTGCAAAATTAACTAATAATTCAGGCTTTCTTTCTCAGAAATGGATGATATATACTCACAATTGTGAGAAATAAAGCCAGAATTGCAATATAAACTCATAATTCAGGCTTACTTTGACAAAAATGGATAACATAAACTCACAATTGTGAGAAATAAAGCCAGAATTGCAATATAAACTCATAATTCAGGCTTTCTTTCTCAGAAATGGGTGATATATACTCACAATTGTGAGAAATAAAGCCAGAATTGCAATATAAACTCATAATTCAGGCTTTCTTTCTCAGAAATGGATGATATATACTCACAATTGTGAGAAATAAAGGCAGAATTGCAATATGAACTGATAATTCAGGCTTTCTTTCTCAACAATGGATGATATAAACTTCCAGTTGTGAGCATTAAAGCCAGAATTGCAATATAAACTCATAATTGAGGCTTTCTTTCTCAAAAATGGATGATATAAACTTACAATTGTGAGCATTAAAGCCAGAATTGCAATATAAACTCATAATTCAGGCTTTCTTTCTCAACAATGGATGATATAAACTTCCAGTTGTGAGCATTAAAGCCAGAATTGCAATATAAACTCATAATTGAGGCTTTCTTTCTCAAAAATGGATGATATAAACTTCCAGTTGTGAGCATTAAAGCCAGAATTGCAATATTAACTCATAATTCAGGCTTTCTTTCTCAAAAATGGATGAAATAAACTTACAATTGTGAGTTTATAAGCCAGAATTGCAATATAAACTCAGAATGCAGGCTTTCTTTCTCAAAAAATTGATGATATATACTCACAATTGTGAGAAATAAAGCCAGAATTGCAATATAAACTCATAATTCAGGCTTTCTTTCTCAAAAATGGATGATATAAACTTACAATTGTGAGCATTAAAGCCAGAATTGCAATATAAACTCATAATTCAGGCTTTCTTTCTCAAAAATGGATGATATAAACTTACAATTGTGAGCATTAAAGCCAGAATTGCAATATAAACTAATAATTCAGGCTTTCTTTCTCAAAAATGGATGAAATAAACTTACAATTGTGAGCATTAAAGCCAGAATTGCAATATAAACTCATAATTCAGGCTTTCTTTCTCAAAAATGGATGATATAAACTTACAATTGTGAGCAATAAAGCCAGAATTGCAATATGAACTCATAATTCAGACTTTCTTTTTTCAAAAATGGATAACATAAACTCACAATTGTGAGAAATAAAGCCAGAATTGCAATATAAACTCATAATTCAGGTGTCTTTCTCAGAAATGGATGATATATACTCACAATTGTGAGAAATAAAGCCAGAATTGCAATATAAACTCATAATTCAGACTTTCTTTCTCAACAATGGATGATATAAACTTACAATTGTGAGCATTAAAGCCAGAATTGCAATATAAACTCATAATTCAGGCTTTCTTTCTCAACAATGGATGATATAAACTTACAATTGTAAGCATTAAAGCCAGAATTGCAACATAAACTCATAATTCAGGCTTTCTTTCTCAAAAAATTGATGATATATACTCACAATTGTGAAAAATAAAACCAGAATTGCTATATAAACTCACAATTCAGGCTTTCTTTCTCAGAAATGGGGGATATATACTCACAATTGTGAGAAATTAAGCCAGAATTGCAATATAAACTCATAATTCAGGCTTTCTTTCACAAAAATGAATAACATAAACTCACAATTGTGAGAAATAAAGCCAGAATTGCAATATATACTCACAATTCAGGCTTTCTTTCTTAGAAATGGATGATATATACTCACAATTGTGAGAAATAAAGCCAGAATTGCAATATAAACTCATAATTCAGACTTTCTTTCTCAAAAATGGATAACATAAACTCACAATTGTGAGAAATAAAGCCAGAATTGCAATATAAACTCATAATTCAGGCTTTCCTTATTAGAAATGGATGATATATACTCACAATTGTGAGAAATAAAGCCAGAATTGCAATATGAACTCATAATTCAGGCTTTCTTTCTCACAAATTGGTGATATATACTCACAATTGTGAGAAATAAAGCCAGAATTGCAATATAAACTCATAATTCAGGCTTTCTTTCACAAAAATGGAAAA
This sequence comes from Garra rufa, assembly GCF_049309525.1. Taxonomy (NCBI): domain Eukaryota; kingdom Metazoa; phylum Chordata; class Actinopteri; order Cypriniformes; family Cyprinidae; genus Garra; species Garra rufa. Next base: position 12,552,196 of record NW_027394276.1, read on the forward strand.
CATAAACTTACAATTGTGAGAAATAAAGCCAGAATTGCAAAATAAACTCATAATTCAGGCTTTCTTTCTCAAAAATTAGTGATATATGCTCACAATTGTGAGAAATAAAGCCAAAATTGCAGTATAAACTCATAATTCAGGCTTTCTTTCTCAAAAATGGGTGATATATACTCACCATTGTGAGAAATAAAGCCAGAATTGCAATATAAACTCATAATTGAGGCTTTCTTTCTCAAAAATGGATGATATATACTCACAATTGTGAGAAATAAAGCCAGAATTGCAATATAAACTCATAATTCAGGCTTTCTTTCTCAAAAATGGGTGATATATACTCACAATTGTGAGAAGTAAAGCCAGAATTGCAATATGAACTGATATTTCAGGATTTCTTTCTCAACAATGGATTATATAAACTTCCAATTGTGAGCATTAAAGCCAGAATTGCAATATAAACTCATAATTCAGGCTTTCTTTCTCAAAAATGGATGGTATAAACTTACAATTGTGAGAAATAAAGCCAGAATTGCAATATAAACTCATAATTCAGGTTTCTTTCTCAGAAATGGATGATATATACTCACAATTGTGAGAAATAAAGCCAGAATTGCAATATAAACTCATAATTCAGACTTTCTTTCTCAACAATGGATGATATAAACTTACAATTGTGAGCATTAAAGCCAGAATTGCAATATAAACTCATAATTCAGGCTTTCTTTCTCAACAATGGATGATATAAACTTACAATTGTAAGCATTAAAGCCAGAATTGCAATATAAACTCATAATTCAGGCTTTCTTTCTCAAAAAATTGATGATATATACTCACAATTGTGAAAAATAAAACCAGAATTGCTATATAAACTCACAATTCAGGCTTTCTTTCTCAGAAATGGGTGATATATACTCACAATTGTGAGAAATTAAGCCAGAATTGAAATATAAACTCATAATTCAGGCTTTCTTTCACAAAAATGAATAACATAAACTCACAATTGTGAGAAATAAAGCCAGAATTGCAATATATACTCACAATTCAGGCTTTCTTTCTTAGAAATGGATGATATATACTCACAATTGTGAGAAATAAAGCCAGAATTGCAATATAAACTCATAATTCAGGCTTTCTTTCTCATAAATGGATGATATATACTCACAATTGTGAGAAATAAAGCCAGAATTGCAATATAAACTCATAATTCAGGCTTTCCTTATTAGAAATGGATGATATATACTCACAATTGTGAGAAATAAAGCCAGAATTGCAATATGAACTCATAATTCAGGCTTTCTTTCTCACAAATTGGTGATATATACTCACAATTGTGAGAAATAAAGACAGAATTGCAATATAAACTCATAATTCAGGCTTTCTTTCTCAAAAAATTGATGATATATACTCACAATTGTGAGAAGTAAAGCCAGAATTGCAATATGAACTGATAATTCAGGCTTTCTTTCTCAACAATGGATGATATAAACTTCCAGGTGTGAGCATTAAAGCCAGAATTGCAATATAAACTCATAATTGAGGCTTTCTTTCTCAAAAATGGATGATATAAACTTACAATTGTGAGCATTAAAGCCAGAATTGCAATATAAACTCATAATTCAGACTTTCTTTCTCAGAAATGGATGCTATATACTCACAATTGTGAGAAATAAAGCCAGAATTGCAATATGAACTGATAATTCAGGCTTTCTTTCTCAACAATGGATGATATAAACTTCCAGTTGTGAGCATTAAAGCCAGAATTGCAATATAAACTCATAATTGAGGCTTTCTTTCTCAAAAATGGATGCTATAAACCTACAATTGTGAGCATTAAAGCCAGAATTGCAATATAAACTCATAATTCAGGCTTTCTTTCTCAAAAATGGATGATATATTCTCACAATTGTGAGAAATGAAGCCAGAATTGCAATATAAACTCATAATTGAGGCCTTCTTTCTCAAAAATGGATGATATAAACTTACAATTGTGAGCATTAAAGCCAGAATTGCAATATAAACTCATAATTCAGGCTTTCTTTCTCAAAAATGGATGATATATTCTCACAATTGTGAGAAATAAAGCCAGAATTGCAATATAAACTCATAATTCAGGCTTTCTTTCTCAAAAATGGATGAAATAAACTTACAATTGTGAGTTTATAAGCCAGAATTGCAATATAAACTCATAATTCAGGCTTTCTTTCTCAAAAAATTGATGATATATACTCACAATTGTGAGAAATAAAGCCAGAATTGCAATATAAACTCATAATTCAGACTTTCTTTCTCAAAAATGGATAACATAAACTCACAATTGTGAGAAATAAAGCCAGAATTGCAATATAAACTCATAATTAAGACTTTCTTTCTCAAAAATGGATGATATAAACTTACAATTGTGAGCATTAAAGCCAGAATTGCAATATAAACTCATAATTCAGGCTTTCTTTCTCAAAAATTGATGATATAAACTTACAATTGTGAGCATTAAAGCCAGAATTGAAATATAAACTCATAATTCAGGCTTTCTTTCTCAAAAAAATGATATATACTCACAATTGTGAGAAATATAGCCAGAATTGCAATATCAACTCACAATTCAGGCTTTCTTTCTCAGAAATGGGTGATATATACTCACAATTGTGAGAAATTAAGCCAGAATTGCAAAATAAACTCATAATTCAGGCTTTCTTTCTCAGAAGTGGATGATATATACTCACAATTGTGAGAAATAAAGCCAGAATTGCAATATAAACTCATAATTCAGGCTTTCTTTCTCAGAAATGGATGATATAACCTAGCAATTGTGAGCAATAAAGCCAGAATTACAATATAAACTCATAATTTAGGCTTTCTTTCTCAAAAATGGATAACATAAACTCACAATTGTGAGAAATAAAGCCATAATTGCAATATAAACTCATAATTCAGGCTTTCTTTCTCAGAAATGGATGATATATACTCACAATTGTCAGAAATAAAGCCAGAATTGCAATATAATTTTTATAATTCAGGCTTTCTTTCTCAGAAATGGGTCATATATATACTCACAATTGTGAGAAATAAAGCCAGAATTGCAATATAAACTCATAATTCAGGCTTTCTTTCTCAGGAATGGATGATATAAACTCACAATTGTGAGAAATAAAGCCAGAATTGCAATATAAAATCATAATTGAGGCTTTCTTTCTCAGAAATGGATGATATATACTCACAATTGTGAGAAATAAACCCAGAATTGCAATATGAACTGATAATTCAGGCTTTCTTTCTCAACAATGGATGATATAAACTTCCAGTTGTGAGCATTAAAGCCAGAATTGCAATATAAACTCATAATTGAGGCTTTCTTTCTCAGGAATGGATGATATAAACCCGCAATTTTGAGCAATAAAGCCAGAATTGCAAAATTAACTCATAATTCAGGCTTTCTTTCTCAGAAATGGATGATATATACTCACAATTGTGAGAAATAAAGCCAGAATTGCAATATAAACTCATAATTCAGGCTTACTTTGATAAAAATGGATAACATAAACTCACAATTGTGAGAAATAAAGCCAGAATTGCAATATAAACTCATAATTCAGGCTTTCTTTCTCAGAAATGGGTGATATATACTCACAATTGTGAGAAATAAAGCCAGAATTGCAATATAAACTCATAATTGAGGCTTTCTTTCTCAAAAATGGATGATATAAACTTACAATTGTGAGCATTAAAGCCAGAATTGCAATATAAACTCATAATTCAGGCTTTCTTTCTCAAAAATGGATGATATATTCTCACAATTGTGAGAAATAAAGCCAGAATTGCAATATAAACTCAAAATTCAGACTTTCTTTCTCAAAAATGGATAACATAAACTCACAATTGTGAGAAATAAAGCCTGAATTGCAATATAAACTCATAATTCAGGCTTTCTTTCTCAAAAAATTGATGATATATACTCACAATTGTGAGAAGTAAAGCCAGAATTGCAATATGAACTGATAATTCAGGCTTTCTTTCTCAAAAATGGATGATATATTCTCACAATTGTGAGAAATAAAGCCAGAATTGCAATATAAACTCATAATTCAGGCTTACTTTGACAAAAATGGATAACATAAACTCACAATTGTGAGAAATAAAGCCAGAATTGCAATATAAACTCATAATTCAGGCTTTCTTTCTCAGAAATGGGTGATATATACTCACAATTGTGAGAAATAAAGCCAGAATTGCAATATAAACTCATAATTCAGGCTTTCTTTCTCAGAAATGGATGATATATACTCACAATTGTGAGAAATAAAGCCAGAATTGCAATATGAACTGATAATTCAGGCTTTCTTTCTCAACAATGGATGATATAAACTTCCAGTTGTGAGCATTAAAGCCAGAATTGCAATATAAACTCATAATTCAGGCTTTCTTTCTCAAGAATGGATGATATAAACTTACAATTGTGAGCATTAAAGCCAGAATTGCAATATAAACTAATAATTCAGGCTTTCTTTCTCAAAAATGGATGAAATAAACTTACAATTGTGAGCATTAAAGCCAGAATTGCAATATAAACTCATAATTCAGGCTTTCTTTCTCAAAAATGGATGATATAAACTTACAATTGTGAGCAATAAAGCCAGAATTGCAATATAAACTCATAATTCAGGCTTTCTTTCTCAGAAATGGGTGATATATACTCACAATTGTGAGAAATAAAGCCAGAATTGCAATATAAAATCATAATTGAGGCTTTCTTTCTCCAAAATGGATAACATAAACTCACAATTGTGAGAAATAAAGCCAGAATTGCAATATAAACTCATAATTCAGGCTTTCTTTCTCAGAAATGGATGATATATACTCACAATTGTGAGAAATAAAGCCAGAATTGCAATATGAACTGATAATTCAGGCTTTCTTTCTCAACAATGGATGATATAAACTTCCAGTTGTGAGCATTAAAGCCAGAATTGCAATATAAACTCATAATTGAGGCTTTCTTTCTCAAAAATGGATGATATAAACTTACAATTGTGAGCATTAAAGCCAGAATTGCAATATAAACTCATAATTCAGGCTTTCTTTCTCAAAAATGGATGATATATTCTCACAATTGTGAGAAATAAAGCCAGAATTGCAATATAAACTCATAATTCAGACTTTCTTTCTCAAAAATGGATAACATAAACTCACAATTGTGAGAAATAAAGCCTGAATTGCAATATAAACTCATAATTCAGGCTTTCTTTCTCAAAAATGGATGATATATTCTCACAATTGTGAGAAATAAAGCCAGAATTGCAATATAAACTCATAATTCAGGCTTTCTTTCTCAAAAATGGATGAAATAAACTTACAATTGTGAGTTTATAAGCCAGAATTGCAATATAAACTCATAATTCAGGCTTTCTTTCTCAAAAAATTGATGATATATACTCACAATTGTGAGAAATAAAGCCAGAATTGCAATATAAACTCATAATTCAGACTTTCTTTCTCAAAAATGGATAACATAAACTCACAATTGTGAGAAATAAAGCCAGAATTGCAATATAAACTCATAATTAAGACTTTCTTTCTCAAAAATGGATGATATAAACTTACAATTGTGAGCATTAAAGCCAGAATTGCAATATAAACTCATAATTCAGGCTTTCTTTCTCAAAAATTGATGATATAAACTTACAATTGTGAGCATTAAAGCCAGAATTGAAATATAAACTCATAATTCAGGCTTTCTTTCTCAAAAAAATGATATATACTCACAATTGTGAGAAATATAGCCAGAATTGCAATATCAACTCACAATTCAGGCTTTCTTTCTCAGAAATGGGTGATATATACTCACAATTGTGAGAAATTAAGCCAGAATTGCAAAATAAACTCATAATTCAGGCTTTCTTTCTCAGAAGTGGATGATATATACTCACAATTGTGAGAAATAAAGCCAGAATTGCAATATAAACTCATAATTCAGGCTTTCTTTCTCAGAAATGGATGATATAACCTAGCAATTGTGAGCAATAAAGCCAGAATTACAATATAAACTCATAATTTAGGCTTTCTTTCTCAAAAATGGATAACATAAACTCACAATTGTGAGAAATAAAGCCATAATTGCAATATAAACTCATAATTCAGGCTTTCTTTCTCAGAAATGGATGATATATACTCACAATTGTCAGAAATAAAGCCAGAATTGCAATATAATTTTTATAATTCAGGCTTTCTTTCTCAGAAATGGGTCATATATATACTCACAATTGTGAGAAATAAAGCCAGAATTGCAATATAAACTCATAATTCAGGCTTTCTTTCTCAGGAATGGATGATATAAACTCACAATTGTGAGAAATAAAGCCAGAATTGCAATATAAAATCATAATTGAGGCTTTCTTTCTCAAAAATGGATAACATAAACTCACAATTGTGAGAAATGAAGCCAGAATTGCAATATAAACTCATAATTCAGGCTTTCTTTCTCAGAAATGGAAGATATATACTCACAATTGTGAGAAATAAACCCAGAATTGCAATATGAACTGATAATTCAGGCTTTCTTTCTCAACAATGGATGATATAAACTTCCAGTTGTGAGCATTAAAGCCAGAATTGCAATATAAACTCATAATTGAGGCTTTCTTTCTCAAAAATGGATGATATAAACTTACAATTGTGAGCATTAAAGCCAGAATTGCAGTATAAACTCATAATTCAGGCTTTCTTACTTTGACAAAAATGGATAACATAAACTCACAATTGTGAGAAATAAAGCCAGAATTGCAATATAAACTCATAATTCAGGCTTTCTTTCTCAGGAATGGATGATATAAACCCGCAATTTTGAGCAATAAAGCCAGAATTGCAAAATTAACTCATAATTCAGGCTTTCTTTCTCAGAAATGGATGATATATACTCACAATTGTGAGAAATAAAGCCAGAATTGCAATATAAACTCATAATTCAGGCTTACTTTGATAAAAATGGATAACATAAACTCACAATTGTGAGAAATAAAGCCAGAATTGCAATATAAACTCATAATTCAGGCTTTCTTTCTCAGAAATGGGTGATATATACTCACAATTGTGAGAAATAAAGCCAGAATTGCAATATAAACTCATAATTGAGGCTTTCTTTCTCAAAAATGGATGATATAAACTTACAATTGTGAGCATTAAAGCCAGAATTGCAATATAAACTCATAATTCAGGCTTTCTTTCTCAAAAATGGATGATATATTCTCACAATTGTGAGAAATAAAGCCAGAATTGCAATATAAACTCATAATTCAGACTTTCTTTCTCAAAAATGGATAACATAAACTCACAATTGTGAGAAATAAAGCCTGAATTGCAATATAAACTCATAATTCAGGCTTTCTTTCTCAAAAAATTGATGATATATACTCACAATTGTGAGAAGTAAAGCCAGAATTGCAATATGAACTGATAATTCAGGCTTTCTTTCTCAAAAATGGATGATATATTCTCACAATTGTGAGAAATAAAGCCAGAATTGCAATATAAACTCATAATTTAGGCTTACTTTGACAAAAATGGATAACATAAACTCACAATTGTGAGAAATAAAGCCAGAATTGCAATATAAACTCATAATTCAGGCTTTCTTTCTCAGAAATGGGTGATATATACTCACAATTGTGAGAAATAAAGCCAGAATTGCAATATAAACTCATAATTCAGGCTTTCTTTCTCAGAAATGGATGATATATACTCACAATTGTGAGAAATAAAGGCAGAATTGCAATATGAACTGATAATTCAGGCTTTCTTTCTCAACAATGGATGATATAAACTTCCAGTTGTGAGCATTAAAGCCAGAATTGCAATATAAACTCATAATTGAGGCTTTCTTTCTCAAGAATGGATGATATAAACTTACAATTGTGAGCATTAAAGCCAGAATTGCAATATAAACTCATAATTCAGGCTTTCTTTCTCAACAATGGATGATATAAACTTCCAGTTGTGAGCATTAAAGCCAGAATTGCAATATAAACTCATAATTGAGGCTTTCTTTCTCAAAAATGGATGATATAAACTTCCAGTTGTGAGCATTAAAGCCAGAATTGCAATATAAACTCATAATTCAGGCTTTCTTTCTCAAAAATGGATGAAATAAACTTACAATTGTAAGTTTATAAGCCAGAATTGCAATATAAACTCAGAATGCAGGCTTTCTTTCTCAAAAAATTGATGATATATACTCACAATTGTGAGAAATAAAGCCAGAATTGCAATATAAACTCATAATTCAGGCTTTCTTTCTCAAAAATGGATGATATAAACTTACAATTGTGAGCATTAAAGCCAGAATTGCAATATAAACTCATAATTCAGGCTTTCTTTCTCAAAAATGGATGATATAAACTTACAATTGTGAGCATTAAAGCCAGAATTGCAATATAAACTAATAATTCAGGCTTTCTTTCTCAAAAATGGATGAAATAAACTTACAATTGTGAGCATTAAAGCCAGAATTGCAATATAAACTCATAATTCAGGCTTTCTTTCTCAAAAATGGATGATATAAACTTACAATTGTGAGCAATAAAGCCAGAATTGCAATATAAACTCATAATTCAGGCTTTCTTTCTCAGAAATGGGTGATATATACTCACAATTGTGAGAAATAAAGCCAGAATTGCAATATAAAATCATAATTGAGGCTTTCTTTCTCCAAAATGGATAACATAAACTCACAATTGTGAGAAATAAAGCCAGAATTGCAATATAAACTCATAATTCAGGCTTTCTTTCTCAGAAATGGATGATATATACTCACAATTGTGAGAAATAAAGCCAGAATTGCAATATGAACTGATAATTCAGGCTTTCTTTCTCAACAATGGATGATATAAACTTCCAGTTGTGAGCATTAAAGCCAGAATTGCAATATAAACTCATAATTCAGACTTTCTTTCTCAAAAATGGATAACATAAACTCACAATTGTGAGAAATAAAGCCTGAATTGCAATATAAACTCATAATTCAGGCTTTCTTTCTCAAAAAATTGATGATATATACTCACAATTGTGAGAAGTAAAGCCAGAATTGCAATATGAACTGATAATTCAGGCTTTCTTTCTCAAAAATGGATGATATATTCTCACAATTGTGAGAAATAAAGCCAGAATTGCAATATAAACTCATAATTAAGACTTTCTTTCTCAAAAATGGATGATATAAACTTACAATTGTGAGCATTAAAGCCAGAATTGCAATATAAACTCATAATTGAGGCTTTCTTTCTCAAAAATGGATGATATATACTCACAATTGTGAGAAATAAAGGCAGAATTGCAATATGAACTGATAATTCAGGCTTTCTTTCTCAACAATGGATGATATAAACTTCCAGTTGTGAGCATTAAAGCCAGAATTGCAATATAAACTCATAATTGAGGCTTTCTTTCTCAAGAATGGATGATATAAACTTACAATTGTGAGCATTAAAGCCAGAATTGCAATATAAACTCATAATTCAGGCTTTCTTTCTCAACAATGGATGATATAAACTTCCAGTTGTGAGCATTAAAGCCAGAATTGCAATATAAACTCATAATTGAGGCTTTCTTTCTCAAAAATGGATGATATAAACTTCCAGTTGTGAGCATTAAAGCCAGAATTGCAATATAAACTCATAATTCAGGCTTTCTTTCTCAAAAATGGATGAAATAAACTTACAATTGTGAGTTTATAAGCCAGAATTGCAATATAAACTCAGAATGCAGGCTTTCTTTCTCAAAAAATTGATGATATATACTCACAATTGTGAGAAATAAAGCCAGAATTGCAATATAAACTCATAATTCAGGCTTTCTTTCTCAAAAATGGATGATATAAACTTACAATTGTGAGCATTAAAGCCAGAATTGCAATATAAACTCATAATTCAGGCTTTCTTTCTCAAAAATGGATGATATAAACTTACAATTGTGAGCATTAAAGCCAGAATTGCAATATAAACTAATAATTCAGGCTTTCTTTCTCAAAAATGGATGAAATAAACTTACAATTGTGAGCATTAAAGCCAGAATTCCAATATAAACTCATAATTCAGGCTTTCTTTCTCAAAAATGGATGATATAAACTTACAATTGTGAGCAATAAAGCCAGAATTGCAATATAAACTCATAATTCAGGCTTTCTTTCTCAGAAATGGGTGATATATACTCACAATTGTGAGAAATAAAGCCAGAATTGCAATATAAAATCATAATTGAGGCTTTCTTTCTCCAAAATGGATAACATAAACTCACAATTGTGAGAAATAAAGCCAGAATTGCAATATAAACTCATAATTCAGGCTTTCTTTCTCAGAAATGGATGATATATACTCACAATTGTGAGAAATAAAGCCAGAATTGCAATATGAACTGATAATTCAGGCTTTCTTTCTCAACAATGGATGATATAAACTTCCAGTTGTGAGCATTAAAGCCAGAATTGCAATATAAACTCATAATTCAGACTTTCTTTCTCAAAAATGGATAACATAAACTCACAATTGTGAGAAATAAAGCCTGAATTGCAATATAAACTCATAATTCAGGCTTTCTTTCTCAAAAAATTGATGATATATACTCACAATTGTGAGAAGTAAAGCCAGAATTGCAATATGAACTGATAATTCAGGCTTTCTTTCTCAAAAATGGATGATATATTCTCACAATTGTGAGAAATAAAGCCAGAATTGCAATATAAACTCATAATTAAGACTTTCTTTCTCAAAAATGGATGATATAAACTTACAATTGTGAGCATTAAAGCCAGAATTGCAATATAAACTCATAATTCAGGCTTTCTTTCTCAAAAATGGATTATATAAACTTACAATTGTGAGCATTAAAGCCAGAATTGCAATACAAACTCATAATTCAGGCTTTCTTTCTCAAAAAAATGATGATATATACTCACAATTGTGAGAAATATAGCCAGAATTGCAATATCAACTCACAATTTAGGCTTTCTTTCTCAGAAGTGGATGATATATACTCACAATTGTGAGAAATTAAGCCAGAATTGCAATATAAACTCATAATTCAGGCTTTCTTTCTCAGAAATGGATGATATAACCTAGCAATTGTGAGCAATAAAGCCAGAATTACAATATAAACTCATAATTTAGGCTTTCTTTCTCAAAAATGGATAACATAAACTCACAATTGTGAGAAATAAAGCCATAATTGCAATATAAACTCATAATTCAGGCTTTCTTTCTCAGAAATGGATGATATATACTCACAATTGTGAGAAATAAAGCCAGAATTGCAATATAAACTCATAATTCAGGCTTTCTTTCTCAGGAATGGATGATATAAACCCGCAATTGTGAGCAATAAAGCCAGAATTGCAAAATTAACTAATAATTCAGGCTTTCTTTCTCAGAAATGGATGATATATACTCACAATTGTGAGAAATAAAGCCAGAATTGCAATATAAACTCATAATTCAGGCTTACTTTGACAAAAATGGATAACATAAACTCACAATTGTGAGAAATAAAGCCAGAATTGCAATATAAACTCATAATTCAGGCTTTCTTTCTCAGAAATGGGTGATATATACTCACAATTGTGAGAAATAAAGCCAGAATTGCAATATAAACTCATAATTCAGGCTTTCTTTCTCAGAAATGGATGATATATACTCACAATTGTGAGAAATAAAGGCAGAATTGCAATATGAACTGATAATTCAGGCTTTCTTTCTCAACAATGGATGATATAAACTTCCAGTTGTGAGCATTAAAGCCAGAATTGCAATATAAACTCATAATTGAGGCTTTCTTTCTCAAAAATGGATGATATAAACTTACAATTGTGAGCATTAAAGCCAGAATTGCAATATAAACTCATAATTCAGGCTTTCTTTCTCAACAATGGATGATATAAACTTCCAGTTGTGAGCATTAAAGCCAGAATTGCAATATAAACTCATAATTGAGGCTTTCTTTCTCAAAAATGGATGATATAAACTTCCAGTTGTGAGCATTAAAGCCAGAATTGCAATATTAACTCATAATTCAGGCTTTCTTTCTCAAAAATGGATGAAATAAACTTACAATTGTGAGTTTATAAGCCAGAATTGCAATATAAACTCAGAATGCAGGCTTTCTTTCTCAAAAAATTGATGATATATACTCACAATTGTGAGAAATAAAGCCAGAATTGCAATATAAACTCATAATTCAGGCTTTCTTTCTCAAAAATGGATGATATAAACTTACAATTGTGAGCATTAAAGCCAGAATTGCAATATAAACTCATAATTCAGGCTTTCTTTCTCAAAAATGGATGATATAAACTTACAATTGTGAGCATTAAAGCCAGAATTGCAATATAAACTAATAATTCAGGCTTTCTTTCTCAAAAATGGATGAAATAAACTTACAATTGTGAGCATTAAAGCCAGAATTGCAATATAAACTCATAATTCAGGCTTTCTTTCTCAAAAATGGATGATATAAACTTACAATTGTGAGCAATAAAGCCAGAATTGCAATATGAACTCATAATTCAGACTTTCTTTTTTCAAAAATGGATAACATAAACTCACAATTGTGAGAAATAAAGCCAGAATTGCAATATGAACTGATAATTCAGGCTTTCTTTCTCAACAATGGATGATATAAACTTCCAGTTGTGAGCATTAAAGCCAGAATTGCAATATAAACTCATAATTCAGACTTTCTTTCTCAAAAATGGATAACATAAACTCACAATTGTGAGAAATAAAGCCTGAATTGCAATATAAACTCATAATTCAGGCTTTCTTTCTCAAAAAATTGATGATATATACTCACAATTGTGAGAAGTAAAGCCAGAATTGCAATATGAACTGATAATTCAGGCTTTCTTTCTCAAAAATGGATGATATATTCTCACAATTGTGAGAAATAAAGCCAGAATTGCAATATAAACTCATAATTAAGACTTTCTTTCTCAAAAATGGATGATATAAACTTACAATTGTGAGCATTAAAGCCAGAATTGCAATATAAACTCATAATTGAGGCTTTCTTTCTCAAAAATGGATGATATATACTCACAATTGTGAGAAATAAAGGCAGAATTGCAATATGAACTGATAATTCAGGCTTTCTTTCTCAACAATGGATGATATAAACTTCCAGTTGTGAGCATTAAAGCCAGAATTGCAATATAAACTCATAATTGAGGCTTTCTTTCTCAAGAATGGATGATATAAACTTACAATTGTGAGCATTAAAGCCAGAATTGCAATATAAACTCATAATTCAGGCTTTCTTTCTCAACAATGGATGATATAAACTTCCAGTTGTGAGCATTAAAGCCAGAATTGCAATATAAACTCATAATTGAGGCTTTCTTTCTCAAAAATGGATGATATAAACTTCCAGTTGTGAGCATTAAAGCCAGAATTGCAATATAAACTCATAATTCAGGCTTTCTTTCTCAAAAATGGATGAAATAAACTTACAATTGTGAGTTTATAAGCCAGAATTGCAATATAAACTCAGAATGCAGGCTTTCTTTCTCAAAAAATTGATGATATATACTCACAATTGTGAGAAATAAAGCCAGAATTGCAATATAAACTCATAATTCAGGCTTTCTTTCTCAAAAATGGATGATATAAACTTACAATTGTGAGCATTAAAGCCAGAATTGCAATATAAACTCATAATTCAGGCTTTCTTTCTCAAAAATGGATGATATAAACTTACAATTGTGAGCATTAAAGCCAGAATTGCAATATAAACTAATAATTCAGGCTTTCTTTCTCAAAAATGGATGAAATAAACTTACAATTGTGAGCATTAAAGCCAGAATTCCAATATAAACTCATAATTCAGGCTTTCTTTCTCAAAAATGGATGATATAAACTTACAATTGTGAGCAATAAAGCCAGAATTGCAATATAAACTCATAATTCAGGCTTTCTTTCTCAGAAATGGGTGATATATACTCACAATTGTGAGAAATAAAGCCAGAATTGCAATATAAAATCATAATTGAGGCTTTCTTTCTCCAAAATGGATAACATAAACTCACAATTGTGAGAAATAAAGCCAGAATTGCAATATAAACTCATAATTCAGGCTTTCTTTCTCAGAAATGGATGATATATACTCACAATTGTGAGAAATAAAGCCAGAATTGCAATATGAACTGATAATTCAGGCTTTCTTTCTCAACAATGGATGATATAAACTTCCAGTTGTGAGCATTAAAGCCAGAATTGCAATATAAACTCATAATTCAGACTTTCTTTCTCAAAAATGGATAACATAAACTCACAATTGTGAGAAATAAAGCCTGAATTGCAATATAAACTCATAATTCAGGCTTTCTTTCTCAAAAAATTGATGATATATACTCACAATTGTGAGAAGTAAAGCCAGAATTGCAATATGAACTGATAATTCAGGCTTTCTTTCTCAAAAATGGATGATATATTCTCACAATTGTGAGAAATAAAGCCAGAATTGCAATATAAACTCATAATTAAGACTTTCTTTCTCAAAAATGGATGATATAAACTTACAATTGTGAGCATTAAAGCCAGAATTGCAATATAAACTCATAATTCAGGCTTTCTTTCTCAAAAATGGATTATATAAACTTACAATTGTGAGCATTAAAGCCAGAATTGCAATACAAACTCATAATTCAGGCTTTCTTTCTCAAAAAAATGATGATATATACTCACAATTGTGAGAAATATAGCCAGAATTGCAATATCAACTCACAATTTAGGCTTTCTTTCTCAGAAGTGGATGATATATACTCACAATTGTGAGAAATTAAGCCAGAATTGCAATATAAACTCATAATTCAGGCTTTCTTTCTCAGAAATGGATGATATAACCTAGCAATTGTGAGCAATAAAGCCAGAATTACAATATAAACTCATAATTTAGGCTTTCTTTCTCAAAAATGGATAACATAAACTCACAATTGTGAGAAATAAAGCCATAATTGCAATATAAACTCATAATTCAGGCTTTCTTTCTCAGAAATGGATGATATATACTCACAATTGTGAGAAATAAAGCCAGAATTGCAATATAAACTCATAATTCAGGCTTTCTTTCTCAGGAATGGATGATATAAACCCGCAATTGTGAGCAATAAAGCCAGAATTGCAAAATTAACTAATAATTCAGGCTTTCTTTCTCAGAAATGGATGATATATACTCACAATTGTGAGAAATAAAGCCAGAATTGCAATATAAACTCATAATTCAGGCTTACTTTGACAAAAATGGATAACATAAACTCACAATTGTGAGAAATAAAGCCAGAATTGCAATATAAACTCATAATTCAGGCTTTCTTTCTCAGAAATGGGTGATATATACTCACAATTGTGAGAAATAAAGCCAGAATTGCAATATAAACTCATAATTCAGGCTTTCTTTCTCAGAAATGGATGATATATACTCACAATTGTGAGAAATAAAGGCAGAATTGCAATATGAACTGATAATTCAGGCTTTCTTTCTCAACAATGGATGATATAAACTTCCAGTTGTGAGCATTAAAGCCAGAATTGCAATATAAACTCATAATTGAGGCTTTCTTTCTCAAAAATGGATGATATAAACTTACAATTGTGAGCATTAAAGCCAGAATTGCAATATAAACTCATAATTCAGGCTTTCTTTCTCAACAATGGATGATATAAACTTCCAGTTGTGAGCATTAAAGCCAGAATTGCAATATAAACTCATAATTGAGGCTTTCTTTCTCAAAAATGGATGATATAAACTTCCAGTTGTGAGCATTAAAGCCAGAATTGCAATATTAACTCATAATTCAGGCTTTCTTTCTCAAAAATGGATGAAATAAACTTACAATTGTGAGTTTATAAGCCAGAATTGCAATATAAACTCAGAATGCAGGCTTTCTTTCTCAAAAAATTGATGATATATACTCACAATTGTGAGAAATAAAGCCAGAATTGCAATATAAACTCATAATTCAGGCTTTCTTTCTCAAAAATGGATGATATAAACTTACAATTGTGAGCATTAAAGCCAGAATTGCAATATAAACTCATAATTCAGGCTTTCTTTCTCAAAAATGGATGATATAAACTTACAATTGTGAGCATTAAAGCCAGAATTGCAATATAAACTAATAATTCAGGCTTTCTTTCTCAAAAATGGATGAAATAAACTTACAATTGTGAGCATTAAAGCCAGAATTGCAATATAAACTCATAATTCAGGCTTTCTTTCTCAAAAATGGATGATATAAACTTACAATTGTGAGCAATAAAGCCAGAATTGCAATATGAACTCATAATTCAGACTTTCTTTTTTCAAAAATGGATAACATAAACTCACAATTGTGAGAAATAAAGCCAGAATTGCAATATAAACTCATAATTCAGGTGTCTTTCTCAGAAATGGATGATATATACTCACAATTGTGAGAAATAAAGCCAGAATTGCAATATAAACTCATAATTCAGACTTTCTTTCTCAACAATGGATGATATAAACTTACAATTGTGAGCATTAAAGCCAGAATTGCAATATAAACTCATAATTCAGGCTTTCTTTCTCAACAATGGATGATATAAACTTACAATTGTAAGCATTAAAGCCAGAATTGCAACATAAACTCATAATTCAGGCTTTCTTTCTCAAAAAATTGATGATATATACTCACAATTGTGAAAAATAAAACCAGAATTGCTATATAAACTCACAATTCAGGCTTTCTTTCTCAGAAATGGGGGATATATACTCACAATTGTGAGAAATTAAGCCAGAATTGCAATATAAACTCATAATTCAGGCTTTCTTTCACAAAAATGGGTGATATATACTCACAATTGTGAGAAATTAAGCCAGAATTGCAAAATAAACTCATAATTCAGGCTTTGTTTCTCAGAAGTGGATGATATATACTCACAATTGTGAGAAATAAAGCCAGAATTGCAATATAAACTCATAATTCAGACTTTCTTTCTCAGAAATGGGTGATATATACTCACAATTGTGAGAAATAAAGCCAGAATTGCAATATAAACTCATAATTCAGGCTTTCTTTCTCAGAAATGGATGATATAACCTAGCAATTGTGAGCAATAAAGCCAGAATTACAATATAAACTCATAATTTAGGCTTTCTTTCTCAAAATTGGATAACATAAACTCACAATTGTGAGAACTAAAGCCATAATTGCAATATAAACTCATAATTCAGGCTTTCTTTCTCAAAAATGGATAACATAAACTCACAATTGTGAGAAATAAAGCCTGAATTGCAATATAAACTCATAATTCAGGCTTTCTTTCTCAAAAAATTGATGATATATACTCACAATTGTGAGAAGTAAAGCCAGAATTGCAATATGAACTGATAATTCAGGCTTTCTTTCTCAAAAATGGATGATATATTCTCACAATTGTGAGAAATAAAGCCAGAATTGCAATATAAACTCATAATTAAGACTTTCTTTCTCAAAAATGGATGATATAAACTTACAATTGTGAGCATTAAAGCCAGAATTGCAATATAAACTCATAATTCAGGCTTTCTTTCTCAAAAATGGATTATATAAACTTACAATTGTGAGCATTAAAGCCAGAATTGCAATATAAACTCATAATTCAGGCTTTCTTTCTCAAAAAAATGATGATATATACTCACAATTGTGAGAAATATAGCCAGAATTGCAATATCAACTCACAATTTAGGCTTTCTTTCTCAGAAGTGGATGATATATACTCACAATTGTGAGAAATTAAGCCAGAATTGCAATATAAACTCATAATTAAGGCTTTCTTTCTCAGAAATGGATGATATAACCTAGCAATTGTGAGCAATAAAGCCAGAATTACAATATAAACTCATAATTTAGGCTTTCTTTCTCAGAAATGGATGATATATACTCACAATTGTGAGAAATAAAGCCAGAATTGCAATATAAACTCATAATTCAGGCTTTCTTTCTCAGGAATGGATGATATAAACCCGCAATTGTGAGCAATAAAGCCAGAATTGCAAAATTAACTAATAATTCAGGCTTTCTTTCTCAGGAATGGATGATATATACTCACAATTGTGAGAAATAAAGCCAGAATTGCAATATAAACTCATAATTCAGGCTTACTTTGACAAAAATGGATAACATAAACTCACAATTGTGAGAAATAAAGCCAGAATTGCAATATAAACTCATAATTCAGGCTTTCTTTCTCAGAAATGGGTGATATATACTCACAATTGTGAGAAATAAAGCCAGAATTGCAATATAAACTCATAATTCAGGCTTTCTTTCTCAGAAATGGGTGATATATACTCACAATTGTGAGAAATAAAGCCAGAATTGCAATATAAACTCATAATTCAGGCTTTCTTTCTCAGAAATGGATGATATATACTCACAATTGTGAGAAATAAAGGCAGAATTGCAATATGAACTGATAATTCAGGCTTTCTTTCTCAACAATGGATGATATAAACTTCCAGTTGTGAGCATTAAAGCCAGAATTGCAATATAAACTCATAATTGAGGCTTTCTTTCTCAAAAATGGATGATATAAACTTACAATTGTGAGCATTAAAGCCAGAATTGCAATATAAACTCATAATTCAGGCTTTCTTTCTCAACAATGGATGATATAAACTTCCAGTTGTGAGCATTAAAGCCAGAATTGCAATATAAACTCATAATTGAGGCTTTCTTTCTCAAAAATGGATGATATAAACTTCCAGTTGTGAGCATTAAAGCCAGAATTGCAATATAAACTCATAATTCAGGCTTTCTTTCTCAAAAATGGATGAAATAAACTTACAATTGTGAGTTTATAAGCCAGAATTGCAATATAAACTCAGAATGCAGGCTTTCTTTCTCAAAAAATTGATGATATATACTCACAATTGTGAGAAATAAAGCCAGAATTGCAATATAAACTCATAATTCAGGCTTTCTTTCTCAAAAATGGATGATATAAACTTACAATTGTGAGCATTAAAGCCAGAATTGCAATATAAACTCATAATTCAGGCTTTCTTTCTCAAAAATGGATGATATAAACTTACAATTGTGAGCATTAAAGCCAGAATTGCAATATAAACTAATAATTCAGGCTTTCTTTCTCAAAAATGGATGAAATAAACTTACAATTGTGAGCATTAAAGCCAGAATTGCAATATAAACTCATAATTCAGGCTTTCTTTCTCAAAAATGGATGATATAAACTTACAATTGTGAGCAATAAAGCCAGAATTGCAATATGAACTCATAATTCAGACTTTCTTTCTCAAAAATGGATAACATAAACTCACAATTGTGAGAAATAAAGCCAGAATTGCAATATAAACTCATAATTCAGGTGTCTTTCTCAGAAATGGATGATATATACTCACAATTGTGAGAAATAAAGCCAGAATTGCAATATAAACTCATAATTCAGACTTTCTTTCTCAACAATGGATGATATAAACTTACAATTGTGAGCATTAAAGCCAGAATTGCAATATAAACTCATAATTCAGGCTTTCTTTCTCAACAATGGATGATATAAACTTACAATTGTAAGCATTAAAGCCAGAATTGCAACATAAACTCATAATTCAGGCTTTCTTTCTCAAAAAATTGATGATATATACTCACAATTGTGAAAAATAAAACCAGAATTGCTATATAAACTCACAATTCAGGCTTTCTTTCTCAGAAATGGGTGATATATACTCACAATTGTGAGAAATAAAGCCAGAATTGCAATATAAACTCATAATTCAGACTTTCTTTCTCAGAAATGGGTGATATATACTCACAATTGTGAGAAATAAAGCCAGAATTGCAATATAAACTCATAATTCAGGCTTTCTTTCTCAGAAATGGATGATATAACCTAGCAATTGTGAGCAATAAAGCCAGAATTACAATATAAACTCATAATTTAGGCTTTCTTTCTCAAAATTGGATAACATAAACTCACAATTGTGAGAAATAAAGCCATAATTGCAATATAAACTCATAATTCAGGCTTTCTTTCTCAGAAATGGATGATATATACTCACAATTGTCAGAAATAAAGCCAGAATTGCA